>NW_027445642.1:600000-782853 GCF_035582795.1 Mycteria americana
GGCATTGTTGCATCATAGCCAACCAAGGCATTTGCAGAGCGCGAATGTCTGTGCGGCAGCGAATGCAGTTCCAAGGGACAGTGAAAACCAGGTAGACCTTTCAGTGCTGGCAGCTTTCGTGTAGACTCAATCGCGGGACGTTTCGAATTTGGCAGCCGGGCTCTGCGACAGTCACATAGGCATTGTTGCATCATAACCAACCAGAGCTCTTGCAGAGCGCAAATGTCTGTGCGGCAGCGAATGCAGTTCCAAGGGACAGTGAAAACCAGGTAGAGCTTTCAGTGCTGGCAGCTTTCGTGTGGGCGCAATCGCTGGACGTTTCGAATTTGGCAGCCGGGCTCTGCCAGATTCACATAGGCACTGTTGCATCATAGCCAACCAAGGCATTTGCAGAGCGCGAATGTCTGTGCGGCAGCGAATGCAGTTCCAAGGGACAGTGAAAACCAGGTAGACCTTTCAGTGCTGGCAGCTTTCGTGTGGACGCAATCGCTGGACGTTTCGAATTTGGCAGCCGGGCTCTGCGACAGTCACATAGGCATTGTTGCATCATAACCAACCAAAGCTCTTGCAGAGCGCGAATGTCTGTGCGGCAGCGAATGCAGTTCCAAGGGACAGTGAAAACCAGGTAGAGCTTTCAGTGCTGGCAGCTTTCGTGTGGGCGCAATCGCGGGACGTTTCGAATTTGGCAGCCGGGCTCTACCAGAGTCACGTAGGCATTGTTGCATCATAAACAATCAAAGCTCTTGCAGAGCGTGAATGTCTGTGCGGCAGCGAATGCAGTTCCAAGGGACAGTGAAAACCAGGTAGAGCTTTCAGTGCTGGCAGCTTTCGTGTGGGCGCAATCGCTGGACGTTTCGAATTTGGCAGCCGGGCTCTGCGACAGTCACATAGGCATTGTTGCATCATAACCAACCAAAGCTCTTGCAGAGCGCGAATGTCTGTGCGGCAGCGAATGCAGTTCCAAGGGACAGTGAAAACCAGGTAGAGCTTTCAGTGCTGGCAGCTTTCGTCTGGGCGCAATCACGGGACGTTTCGAATTTGGCAGCCGGGCTCTGCCAGAGTCACGTAGGCATTGTTGCATCATAAACAATCAAAGCTCTTGCAGAGCGCGAATGTCTGTGCGGCAGCGAATGCAGTTCCAAGGGACAGTGAAAACCAGGTAGAGCTTTCAGTGCTGGCAGCTTTCGTGTGGACGCAATCACTGGACGTTTCGAATTTGGCAGCCGGGCTCTGCGACAGTCACATAGGCATTGTTGCATCATAACCAACCAAAGCTCTTGCAGAGCGCGAATGTCTGTGCGGCAGCGAATGCAGTTCCAAGGGACAGTGAAAACCAGGTAGAGCTTTCAGTGCTGGAAGCTTTCGTGTGGGCGCAATCGCTGGACGTTTCGAATTTGGCAGCCGGGCTCTGCCAGAGTCACATAGGCATTGTTGCATCATAACCAACCAAAGCTCTTACAGAGCGCGAATGTCTGTGCGGCAGCGAATGCAGTTCCAAGGGACAGTGAAAACCAGGTAGAGCTTTCAGTGCTGGCAGCTTTCGTGTGGGCGCAATCGCGGGACGTTTCGAATTTGGCAGCAGGGCTCTTCGACAGTCACATAGGCATTGTTGCATCATAAATAACCAAGGCTTTTGCAGAGCGCGAATGTCTGTGCGGCAGCGAATGCAGTTCCAAGGGACAGTGAAAACCAGGTAGACCTTTCATGCTGGCAGCATTCGTGTGGGCGTAATCGCTGGACGTTTCGAATTTGGCAGCCGGGCTCTGCGACAGTCACATAAGCATTGTTGCATCATACCCAACCAAACATCTTGCACAGGGCGAATGTCTGTGCGGCAGCGAATGCAGTTCCAAGGGACAGTGAAAACCAGGTAGAGCTTTCAGTGCTGGCAGCTTTCGTCTGGGCGCAATCGCGGGACGTTTCGAATTTGGCAGCCGGGCTCTGCGACAGTCACATAGGCATTGTTGCATCATAACCAACCAAAGCTCTTGCAGAGCGCGAATGTCTGTGCGGCAGCGAATGCAGTTCCAAGGGACAGTGAAAACCAGGTAGAGCTTTCAGTGCTGGCAGCTTTCGTGTGGGCGCAATCGCTGGACGTTTCGAATTTGGCAGCCGGGCTCTGCGACAGTCACATAGGCATTGTTGCATCATAAACAACCAAAGCATTTGCAGAGCGCGAATGTCTGTGCGGCAGCGAATGCAGTTCCAAGGGACAGTGAAAACCAGGTAGAGCTTTCAGTGCTGGCAGCTTTCGTGTGGGCGCAATCGCTGGACGTTTCGAATTTGGCAGCCGGGCTCGGCCAGAGTCACATAGGCATTGTTGCATCATAACCAACCAAGGCATTTGCAGAGCGCGAATGTCTGTGCGGCAGCGAATGCAGTTCCAAGGGACAGTGAAAACCAGGTATAGCTTTCAGTGCTGGCAGCTTTCGTGTGGGCGCAATCGCTGGACGTTTCGAATTTGGCAGCCGGGCTCGGCCAGAGTCACATAGGCATTGTTGCATCATAAACAACCAAGGCTTTTGCAGAGCGCGAATGTCTGTGCGGCAGCGAATGCAGTTCCAAGGGACAGTGAAAACCAGGTAGAGCTTTCAGTGCTGGCAGCTTTCGTGTGGGCGCAATCGCGGGACGTTTCGAATTTGGCAGCCGGGCTCTGCGACAGTCACATAGGCATTGTTGCATCATAAACAACCAAGGCTTTTGCAGAGCGCGAATGTCTGTGCGGCAGCGAATGCAGTTCCAAGGGACAGTGAAAACCAGGTAGAGCTTTCAGTGCTGGCAGCTTTCGTGTGGGCGCAATCGCGGGACGTTTCGAATTTGGCAGCCGGGCTCTGCGACACTCACATAGGCATTGTTGCATCATAACCAACCAAAGCTCTTGCAGAGCACGAATGTCTGTGCGGCAGCGAATGCAGTTCCAAGGGACAGTGAAAACCAGGTAGAGCTTTCAGTGCTGGCAGCTTTTGTGTGGGCGCAATCTCTGGACGTTTCGAATTTGGCAGCCGGGCTCGGCCAGAGTCACATAGGCATTGTTGCATCATAACCAACCAAAGCTTTTTCATAGCGTGAATGTCTGTGCGGCAGCGAATGCAGTTCCAAGGGACAGTGAAAACCAGGTAGAGCTTTCAGTGCTGGCAGCTTTCGTCTGGGCGCAATCGCGGGACGTTTCGAATTTGGCAGCTGACCTCGGCCAGAGTCACATAGGCATTGTTGCATCATAAACAACCAAGGCTTTTGCAGAGCACGAATGTCTGTGCGGCAGCGAATGCAGTTCCAAGGGACAGTGAAAACCAGGTAGACCTTTCATGCTGGCAGCTTTCGTGTGGACTCAGTCGCTGGACGTTTCGAATTTGGCAGCCGGGCTCTGCGACAGTCACATAGGCATTGTTGCATCATAACCAACCAAAGCTCTTGCAGAGCGCGAATGTCTGTGCGGCAGCGAATGCAGTTCCAAGGGACAGTGAAAACCAGGTAGAGCTTTCAGTGCTGGCAGCTTTCGTGTGGGCGCAATCGCTGGACGTTTCGAATTTGGCAGCCGGGCTCTGCCAGATTCACATAGGTATTGTTGCATCATAGCCAAGCAAGGCATTTGCAGAGCGCGAATGTCTGTGCGGCAGCGAATGCAGTTCCAAGGGACAGTGAAAACCAGGTAGAGCTTTCAGTGCTGGCAGCTTTCGTGTGGACGCAGTCGCTGGACGTTTCGAATTTGGCAGCCGGGCTCTGCGACAGTCACATAGGCATTGTTGCATCATAACCAACCAAAGTTCTTGCAGAGCGCGAATGTCTGTGCGGCAGCGAATGCAGTTCCAAGGGACAGTGAAAACCAGGTAGAGCTTTCAGTGCTGGCAGCTTTCGTCTGGGCGCAATCACGGGACGTTTCGAATTTGGCAGCCGGGCTCTGCCAGAGTCACGTAGGCATTGTTGCATCATAAACAATCAAAGCTCTTGCAGAGCGCGAATGTCTGTGCGGCAGCGAATGCAGTTCCAAGGGACAGTGAAAACCAGGTAGAGCTTTCAGTGCTGGCAGCTTTCGTGTGGGCGCAATCGCGGGACGTTTCGAATTTGGCAGCTGGGCTCTGCCAGAGTCACATAGGTATTGTTGCATCATAACTAACCAAGGCTTTTGCAGAGCGCGAATGTCTGTGCGGCAGCGAATGCAGTTCCAAGGGACAGTGAAAACCAGGTAGACCTTTCAGTGCTGGCAGCTTTCGTCTGGGCGCAATCGCGGGACGTTTCGAATTTGGCAGCTGGGCTCGGCCAGAGTCACATAGGCATTGTTGCATCATAAACAACCAAGGCTTTTGCAGAGCGCGAATGTCTGTGCGGCAGCGAATGCAGTTCCAAGGGACAGTGAAAACCAGGTAGACCTTTCATGCTGGCAGCATTCGTGTGGGCGTAATCGCTGGACGTTTCGAATTTGGCAGCCGGGCTCTGCGACAGTCACATAGGCATTGTTGCATCATAACCAACCAAAGCTCTTGCAGAGCGCGAATGTCTGTGCGGCAGCGAATGCAGTTCCAAGGGACAGTGAAAACCAGGTAGAGCTTTCAGTGCTGGCAGCTTTCGTGTGGGCGCAATCGCTGGACGTTTCGAATTTGGCAGCCGGGCTCTGCCAGATTCACATAGGCATTGTTGCATCATAGCCAACCAAGGCATTTGCAGAGCGCGAATGTCTGTGCGGCAGCGAATGCAGTTCCAAGGGACAGTGAAAACCAGGTAGACCTTTCAGTGCTGGCAGCTTTCGTGTGGACTCAATCGCAGGACGTTTCGAATTTGGCAGCCGGGCTCTGCGACAGTCACATAGGCATTGTTGCATCATAACCAACCAAAGCTCTTGCAGAGCGCGAATGTCTGTGCGGCAGCGAATGCAGTTCCAAGGGACAGTGAAAACCAGGTAGAGCTTTCAGTGCTGGCAGCTTTCGTGTGGGCGCAATCGCTGGACGTTTCGAATTTGGCAGCCGGGCTCTGCGACAGTCACATAGGCATTGTTGCATCATAACCAACCAAACATCTTGCAGAGCGCAAATGTCTGTGCGGCAGCGAATGCAGTTCCAAGGGACAGTGAAAACCAGGTAGAGCTTTCAGTGCTGGCAGCTTTCGTGTGGGCGCAATCGCTGGACGTTTCGAATTTGGCAGCCGGGCTCTGCCAGATTCACATAGGTATTCTTGCATCATAGCCAAGCAAGTCATTTGCAGAGCGCGAATGTCTGTGCGGCAGCGAATGCAGTTCCAAGGGACAGTGAAAACCAGGTAGACCTTTCAGTGCTGGCAGCTTTCGTGTGGACGCAATCGCTGGACGTTTCGAATTTGGCAGCCGGGCTCTGCGACAGTCACATAGGCATTGTTGCATCATAACCAACCAAAGTTCTTGCAGAGCGCGAATGTCTGTGCGGCAGCGAATGCAGTTCCAAGGGACAGTGAAAACCAGGTAGAGCTTTCAGTGCTGGCAGCTTTCGTCTGGGCGCAATCACGGGACGTTTCGAATTTGGCAGCCGGGCTCTGCCAGAGTCACGTAGGCATTGTTGCATCATAAACAATCAAAGCTCTTGCAGAGCACGAATGTCTGAGCGGCAGCGAATGCAGTTCCAAGGGACAGTGAAAACCAGGTAGAGCTTTCAGTGCTGGCAGCTTTCGTGTGGGCGCAATCGCGGGACGTTTCGAATTTGGCAGCTGGGCTCTGCCAGAGTCACATAGGCATTGTTGCATCATAACTAACCAAGGCTTTTGCAGAGCGCGAATGTCTGTGCGGCAGCGAATGCAGTTCCAAGGGACAGTGAAAACCAGGTAGACCTTTCAGTGCTGGCAGCTTTCGTCTGGGCGCAATCGCGGGACGTTTCGAATTTGGCAGCTGGGCTCGGCCAGAGTCACATAGGCATTGTTGCATCATAAACAACCAAGGCTTTTGCAGAGCGCGAATGTCTGTGCGGCAGCGAATGCAGTTCCAAGGGACAGTGAAAACCAGGTAGACCTTTCATGCTGGCAGCATTCGTGTGGGCGTAATCGCTGGACGTTTCGAATTTGGCAGCCGGGCTCTGCGACAGTCACATAGGCATTGTTGCATCATAACCAACCAAAGCTCTTGCAGAGCGCGAATGTCTGTGCGGCAGCGAATGCAGTTCCAAGGGACAGTGAAAACCAGGTAGAGCTTTCAGTGCTGGCAGCTTTCGTGTGGGCGCAATCGCTGGACGTTTCGAATTTGGCAGCCGGGCTCTGCCAGATTCACATAGGCATTGTTGCATCATAGCCAACCAAGGCATTTGCAGAGCGCGAATGTCTGTGCGGCAGCGAATGCAGTTCCAAGGGACAGTGAAAACCAGGTAGACCTTTCAGTGCTGGCAGCTTTCGTGTGGACTCAATCGCAGGACGTTTCGAATTTGGCAGCCGGGCTCTGCGACAGTCACATAGGCATTGTTGCATCATAACCAACCAAAGCTCTTGCAGAGCGCGAATGTCTGTGCGGCAGCGAATGCAGTTCCAAGGGACAGTGAAAACCAGGTAGAGCTTTCAGTGCTGGCAGCTTTCGTGTGGGCGCAATCGCTGGACGTTTCGAATTTGGCAGCCGGGCTCTGCGACAGTCACATAGGCATTGTTGCATCATAACCAACCAAAGCTCTTGCAGAGCGCGAATGTCTGTGCGGCAGCGAATGCAGTTCCAAGGGACAGTGAAAACCAGGTAGAGCTTTCAGTGCTGGCAGCTTTCGTGTGGGCGCAATCGCTGGACGTTTCGAATTTGGCAGCCGGGCTCTGCCAGATTCACATAGGCATTGTTGCATCATAGCCAACCAAGGCATTTGCAGAGCGCGAATGTCTGTGCGGCAGCGAATGCAGTTCCAAGGGACAGTGAAAACCAGGTAGACCTTTCAGTGCTGGCAGCTTTCGTGTGGACTCAATCGCAGGACGTTTCGAATTTGGCAGCCGGGCTCTGCGACAGTCACATAGGCATTGTTGCATCATAACCAACCAAAGCTCTTGCAGAGCGCGAATGTCTGTGCGGCAGCGAATGCAGTTCCAAGGGACAGTGAAAACCAGGTAGAGCTTTCAGTGCTGGCAGCTTTCGTGTGGGCGCAATCGCTGGACGTTTCGAATTTGGCAGCCGGGCTCTGCGACAGTCACATAGGCATTGTTGCATCATAACCAACCAAACATCTTGCAGAGCGCAAATGTCTGTGCGGCAGCGAATGCAGTTCCAAGGGACAGTGAAAACCAGGTAGACCTTTCAGTGCTGGCAGCTTTCGTGTGGGCGCAATCGCTGGACGTTTCGAATTTCGCAGCCGGGCTCTGCCAGATTCACATAGGCATTGTTGCATCATAGCCAACCAAGGCATTTGCAGAGCGCGAATGTCTGTGCGGCAGCGAATGCAGTTCCAAGGGACAGTGAAAACCAGGTAGAGCTTTCAGTGCTGGCAGCTTTCGTGTGGACTCAATCGCGGGACGTTTCGAATTTGGCAGCCGGGCTCTGCGACAGTCACATAGGCATTGTTGCATCATAACCAACCAAAGCTCTTGCAGAGCGCGAATGTCTGTGCGGCAGCGAATGCAGTTCCAAGGGACAGTGAAAACCAGGTAGAGCTTTCAGTGCTGGCAGCATTCGTGTGGGCGCAATCGCTGGACGTTTCGAATTTGGCAGCCGGGCTCTGCGACAGTCACATAGGCATTGTTGCATCATAACCAACCAAACATCTTGCAGAGCGCAAATGTCTGTGCGGCAGCGAATGCAGTTCCAAGGGACAGTGAAAACCAGGTAGAGCTTTCAGTGCTGGAAGCTTTCGTGTGGACGCAATCACTGGACGTTTCGAATTTGGCAGCCGGGCTCTGCGACAGTCACATAGGCATTGTTGCATCATAACCAACCAAAGCTCTTGCAGAGCACGAATGTCTGTGCGGCAGCGAATGCAGTTCCAAGGGACAGTGAAAACCAGGTAGAGCTTTCAGTGCTGGCAGCTTTCGTGTGGGCGCAATCTCTGGACGTTTCGAATTTGGCAGCCGGGCTCTGCCAGATTCACATAGGCATTGTTGCATCATAGCCAACCAAGGCATTTGCAGAGCGCGAATGTCTGTGCGGCAGCGAATGCAGTTCCAAGGGACAGTGAAAACCAGGTAGAGCTTTCAGTGCTGGCAGCTTTCGTGTGGACTCAATCGCTGGACGTTTCGAATTTGGCAGCCGGGCTCTGCGACAGTCACATAGGCATTGTTGCATCATAACCAACCAAAGCTCTTGCAGAGCGCGAATGTCTGTGCGGCAGCGAATGCAGTTCCAAGGGACAGTGAAAACCAGGTAGAGCTTTCAGTGCTGGCAGCTTTTGTGTGGGCGCAATCTCTGGACGTTTCGAATTTGGCAGCCGGGCTCTGCCAGATTCACATAGGTATTGTTGCATCATAGCCAAGCAAGGCATTTGCAGAGCGCGAATGTCTGTGCGGCAGCGAATGCAGTTCCAAGGGACAGTGAAAACCAGGTAGAGCTTTCAGTGCTGGCAGCTTTCGTGTGGACGCAATCGCTGGACGTTTCGAATTTGGCAGCCGGGCTCTGCGACAGTCACATAGGCATTGTTGCATCATAACCAACCAAAGTTCTTGCAGAGCGCGAATGTCTGTGCGGCAGCGAATGCAGTTCCAAGGGACAGTGAAAACCAGGTAGAGCTTTCAGTGCTGGCAGCTTTCGTCTGGGCGCAATCACGGGACGTTTCGAATTTGGCAGCCGGGCTCTGCCAGAGTCACGTAGGCATTGTTGCATCATAAACAATCAAAGCTCTTGCAGAGCACGAATGTCTGTGCGGCAGCGAATGCAGTTCCAAGGGACAGTGAAAACCAGCTAGAGCTTTCAGTGCTGGCAGCTTTCGTGTGGGCGCAATCGCGGGACGTTTCGAATTTGGCAGCTGGGCTCTGCCAGAGTCACATAGGCATTGTTGCATCATAACTAACCAAGGCTTTTGCAGAGCGCGAATGTCTGTGCGGCAGCGAATGCAGTTCCAAGGGACAGTGAAAACCAGGTAGACCTTTCATGCTGGCAGCATTCGTGTGGGCGTAATCGCTGGACGTTTCGAATTTGGCAGCCGGGCTCTGCGACAGTCACATAGGCATTGTTGCATCATAACCAACCAAAGCTCTTGCAGAGCGCGAATGTCTGTGCGGCAGCGAATGCAGTTCCAAGGGACAGTGAAAACCAGGTAGAGCTTGCAGTGCTGGCAGCTTTCGTGTGGGCGCAATCGCTGGACGTTTCGAATTTGGCAGCCGGGCTCTGCAAGATTCACATAGGCATTGTTGCATCATAGCCAACCAAGGCATTTGCAGAGCGCGAATGTCTGTGCGGCAGCGAATGCAGTTCCAAGGGACAGTGAAAACCAGGTAGACCTTTCAGTGCTGGCAGCTTTCGTGTAGACTCAATCGCGGGACGTTTCGAATTTGGCAGCCGGGCTCTGCGACAGTCACATAGGCATTGTTGCATCATAACCAACCAGAGCTCTTGCAGAGCGCAAATGTCTGTGCGGCAGCGAATGCAGTTCCAAGGGACAGTGAAAACCAGGTAGAGCTTTCAGTGCTGGCAGCTTTCGTGTGGGCGCAATCGCTGGACGTTTCGAATTTGGCAGCCGGGCTCTGCCAGATTCACATAGGCACTGTTGCATCATAGCCAACCAAGGCATTTGCAGAGCGCGAATGTCTGTGCGGCAGCGAATGCAGTTCCAAGGGACAGTGAAAACCAGGTAGACCTTTCAGTGCTGGCAGCTTTCGTGTGGACGCAATCGCTGGACGTTTCGAATTTGGCAGCCGGGCTCTGCGACAGTCACATAGGCATTGTTGCATCATAACCAACCAAAGCTCTTGCAGAGCGCGAATGTCTGTGCGGCAGCGAATGCAGTTCCAAGGGACAGTGAAAACCAGGTAGAGCTTTCAGTGCTGGCAGCTTTCGTGTGGGCGCAATCGCGGGACGTTTCGAATTTGGCAGCCGGGCTCTACCAGAGTCACGTAGGCATTGTTGCATCATAAACAATCAAAGCTCTTGCAGAGCGTGAATGTCTGTGCGGCAGCGAATGCAGTTCCAAGGGACAGTGAAAACCAGGTAGAGCTTTCAGTGCTGGCAGCTTTCGTGTGGGCGCAATCGCTGGACGTTTCGAATTTGGCAGCCGGGCTCTGCGACAGTCACATAGGCATTGTTGCATCATAACCAACCAAAGCTCTTGCAGAGCGCGAATGTCTGTGCGGCAGCGAATGCAGTTCCAAGGGACAGTGAAAACCAGGTAGAGCTTTCAGTGCTGGCAGCTTTCGTCTGGGCGCAATCGCTGGACGTTTCGAATTTGGCAGCCGGGCTCTGCCAGAGTCACGTAGGCATTGTTGCATCATAAACAATCAAAGCTCTTGCAGAGCGCTAATGTCTGTGCGGCAGCGAATGCAGTTCCAAGGGACAGTGAAAACCAGGTAGAGCTTTCAGTGCTGGCAGCTTTCGTGTGGACGCAATCACTGGACGTTTCGAATTTGGCAGCCGGGCTCTGCGACAGTCACATAGGCATTGTTGCATCATAACCAACCAAAGCTCTTGCAGAGCGCGAATGTCTGTGCGGCAGCGAATGCAGTTCCAAGGGACAGTGAAAACCAGGTAGAGCTTTCAGTGCTGGCAGCTTTCGTGTGGGCGCAATCGCTGGACGTTTCGAATTTGGCAGCCGGGCTCTGCCAGAGTCACATAGGCATTGTTGCATCATAACCAACCAAAGCTCTTACAGAGCGCGAATGTCTGTGCGGCAGCGAATGCAGTTCCAAGGGACAGTGAAAACCAGGTAGAGCTTTCAGTGCTGGCAGCTTTCGTGTGGGCGCAATCGCGGGACGTTTCGAATTTGGCAGCAGGGCTCTTCGACAGTCACATAGGCATTGTTGCATCATAAATAACCAAGGCTTTTGCAGAGCGCGAATGTCTGTGCGGCAGCGAATGCAGTTCCAAGGGACAGTGAAAACCAGGTAGACCTTTCATGCTGGCAGCATTCGTGTGGGCGTAATCGCTGGACGTTTCGAATTTGGCAGCCGGGCTCTGCGACAGTCACATAAGCATTGTTGCATCATACCCAACCAAACATCTTGCAGAGGGCGAATGTCTGTGCGGCAGCGAATGCAGTTCCAAGGGACAGTGAAAACCAGGTAGAGCTTTCAGTGCTGGCAGCTTTCGTCTGGGCGCAATCGCGGGACGTTTCGAATTTGGCAGCCGGGCTCTGCGACAGTCACATAGGCATTGTTGCATCATAACCAACCAAAGCTCTTGCAGAGCGCGAATGTCTGTGCGGCAGCGAATGCAGTTCCAAGGGACAGTGAAAACCAGGTAGAGCTTTCAGTGCTGGCAGCTTTCGTGTGGGCGCAATCGCTGGACGTTTCGAATTTGGCAGCCGGGCTCTGCGACAGTCACATAGGCATTGTTGCATCATAACCAACCAAAGCATTTGCAGAGCGCGAATGTCTGTGCGGCAGCGAATGCAGTTCCAAGGGACAGTGAAAACCAGGTAGAGCTTTCAGTGCTGGCAGCTTTCGTGTGGGCGCAATCGCTGGACGTTTCGAATTTGGCAGCCGGGCTCGGCCAGAGTCACATAGGCATTGTTGCATCATAACCAACCAAGGCATTTGCAGAGCGCGAATGTCTGTGCGGCAGCGAATGCAGTTCCAAGGGACAGTGAAAACCAGGTATAGCTTTCAGTGCTGGCAGCTTTCGTGTGGGCGCAATCGCTGGACGTTTCGAATTTGGCAGCCGGGCTCGGCCAGAGTCACATAGGCATTGTTGCATCATAAACAACCAAGGCTTTTGCAGAGCGCGAATGTCTGTGCGGCAGCGAATGCAGTTCCAAGGGACAGTGAAAACCAGGTAGAGCTTTCAGTGCTGGCAGCTTTCGTGTGGACGCAGTCGCTGGACGTTTCGAATTTGGCAGCCGGGCTCTGCGACAGTCACATAGGCATTGTTGCATCATAACCAACCAAAGTTCTTGCAGAGCGCGAATGTCTGTGCGGCAGCGAATGCAGTTCCAAGGGACAGTGAAAACCAGGTAGAGCTTTCAGTGCTGGCAGCTTTCGTCTGGGCGCAATCACGGGACGTTTCGAATTTGGCAGCCGGGCTCTGCCAGAGTCACGTAGGCATTGTTGCATCATAAACAATCAAAGCTCTTGCAGAGCGCGAATGTCTGTGCGGCAGCGAATGCAGTTCCAAGGGACAGTGAAAACCAGGTAGAGCTTTCAGTGCTGGCAGCTTTCGTGTGGGCGCAATCGCGGGACGTTTCGAATTTGGCAGCTGGGCTCTGCCAGAGTCACATAGGTATTGTTGCATCATAACTAACCAAGGCTTTTGCAGAGCGCGAATGTCTGTGCGGCAGCGAATGCAGTTCCAAGGGACAGTGAAAACCAGGTAGACCTTTCAGTGCTGGCAGCTTTCGTCTGGGCGCAATCGCGGGACGTTTCGAATTTGGCAGCTGGGCTCGGCCAGAGTCACATAGGCATTGTTGCATCATAAACAACCAAGGCTTTTGCAGAGCGCGAATGTCTGTGCGGCAGCGAATGCAGTTCCAAGGGACAGTGAAAACCAGGTAGACCTTTCATGCTGGCAGCATTCGTGTGGGCGTAATCGCTGGACGTTTCGAATTTGGCAGCCGGGCTCTGCGACAGTCACATAGGCATTGTTGCATCATAACCAACCAAAGCTCTTGCAGAGCGCGAATGTCTGTGCGGCAGCGAATGCAGTTCCAAGGGACAGTGAAAACCAGGTAGAGCTTTCAGTGCTGGCAGCTTTCGTGTGGGCGCAATCGCTGGACGTTTCGAATTTGGCAGCCGGGCTCTGCCAGATTCACATAGGCATTGTTGCATCATAGCCAACCAAGGCATTTGCAGAGCGCGAATGTCTGTGCGGCAGCGAATGCAGTTCCAAGGGACAGTGAAAACCAGGTAGACCTTTCATGCTGGCAGCTTTCGTGTGGACTCAATCGCAGGACGTTTCGAATTTGGCAGCCGGGCTCTGCGACAGTCACATAGGCATTGTTGCATCATAACCAACCAAAGCTCTTGCAGAGCGCGAATGTCTGTGCGGCAGCGAATGCAGTTCCAAGGGACAGTGAAAACCAGGTAGAGCTTTCAGTGCTGGCAGCTTTCGTGTGGGCGCAATCGCTGGACGTTTCGAATTTGGCAGCCGGGCTCTGCGACAGTCACATAGGCATTGTTGCATCATAACCAACCAAACATCTTGCAGAGCGCAAATGTCTGTGCGGCAGCGAATGCAGTTCCAAGGGACAGTGAAAACCAGGTAGAGCTTTCAGTGCTGGCAGCTTTCGTGTGGGCGCAATCGCTGGACGTTTCGAATTTGGCAGCCGGGCTCTGCCAGATTCACATAGGCATTGTTGCATCATAGCCAACCAAGGCATTTGCAGAGCGCGAATGTCTGTGCGGCAGCGAATGCAGTTCCAAGGGACAGTGAAAACCAGGTAGAGCTTTCAGTGCTGGCAGCTTTCGTGTGGACTCAATCGCGGGACGTTTCGAATTTGGCAGCCGGGCTCTGCGACAGTCACATAGGCATTGTTGCATCATAACCAACCAAAGCTCTTGCAGAGCACGAATATCTGTGCGGCAGCGAATGCAGTTCCAAGGGACAGTGAAAACCAGGTAGAGCTTTCAGTGCTGGCAGCTTTCGTGTGGGCGCAATCGCTGGACGTTTCGAATTTGGCAGCTGGGTTCTGCGACAGTCACATAGGCATTGTTGCATCATAACCAACCAAAGGTCTTGCAGAGCGCAAATGTCTGTGCGGCAGCGAATGCAGTTCCAAGGGACAGTGAAAACCAGGTAGAGCTTTCAGTGCTGGCAGCTTTTGTGTGGGCGCAATCTCTGGACGTTTCGAATTTCGCAGCCGGGCTCGGCCAGAGTCACATAGGCATTGTTGCATCATAACCAACCAAAGCTCTTGCAGAGCGTGAATGTCTGTGCGGCAGCGAATGCAGTTCCAAGGGACAGTGAAAACCAGGTAGACCTTTCAGTGCTGGCAGCTTTCGTCTGGGCGCAATCGCGGGACGTTTCGAATTTGGCAGCTGGGCTCGGCCAGAGTCACATAGGCATTGTTGCATCATAAACAACCAAGGCTTTTGCAGAGCGCGAATGTCTGTGCGGCAGCGAAGGCAGTTCCAAGGGGCAGTGAAAACCAGGTAGACCTTTCATGCTGGCAGCATTCGTGTGGGCGTAATCGCTGGACGTTTCGAATTTGGCAGCCGGGCTCTGCGACAGTCACATAGGCATTGTTGCATCATAACCAAGCAAAGCTCTTGCAGAGCGCGAATGTCTGTGCGGCAGCGAATGCAGTTCCAAGGGACAGTGAAAACCAGGTAGAGCTTTCAGTGCTGGCAGCTTTCGTGTGGGCGCAATCGCTGGACGTTTCGAATTTGGCAGCCGGGCTCTGCCAGATTCACATAGGCATTGTTGCATCATAGCCAACCAAGGCATTTGCAGAGCGCGAATGTCTGTGCGGCAGCGAATGCAGTTCCAAGGGACAGTGAAAACCAGGTAGACCTTTCAGTGCTGGCAGCTTTCGTGTGGATGCAATCGCTGGACGTTTCGAATTTGGCAGCCGGGCTCTGCGACAGTCACATAGGCATTGTTGCATCATAACCAACCAAAGCTCTTGCAGAGCGCGAATGTCTGTGCGGCAGCGAATGCAGTTCCAAGGGACAGTGAAAACCAGGTAGAGCTTTCAGTGCTGGCAGCTTTCGTGTGGGCGCAATCGCGGGACGTTTCGAATTTGGCAGCCGGGCTCTGCCAGAGTCACGTAGGCATTGTTGCATCATAAACAATCAAAGCTCTTGCAGAGCGCGAATGTCTGTGCGGCAGCGAATGCAGTTCCAAGGGACAGTGAAAACCAGGCAGAGCTTTCAGTGCTGGCAGCTTTCGTGTGGGCGCAATCGCGGGACGTTTCGAATTTGGCAGCTGGGCTCTGCCAGAGTCACCTAGGCATTGTTGCATCATAACTAACCAAGGCTTTTGCAGAGCGCGAATGTCTGTGCGGCAGCGAATGCAGTTCCAAGGGACAGTGAAAACCAGGTAGACCTTTCATGCTGGCAGCATTCGTGTGGGCGCAATCGCTGGACGTTTCGAATTTGGCAGCCGGGCTCTGCGACAGTCACATAAGAATTGTTGCATCATACCCAACCAAACATCTTGCAGAGCGCAAATGTCTGTGCAGCAGCGAATGCAGTTCCAAGGGACAGTGAAAACCAGGTATAGCTTTCAGTGCTGGCAGCTTTCGTGTGGGCGCAATCGCTGGACGTTTCGAATTTGGCAGCCGGGCTCGGCCAGAGTCACATAGGCATTCTTGCATAATAAACAACCAAGGCTTTTGCAGAGCGCGAATGTCTGTGCGGCAGCGAATGCAGTTCCAAGGGACAGTGAAAACCAGGTAGAGCTTTCAGTGCTGGAAGCTTTAGTGTGGACGCAATCACTGGACGTTTAGAACTTGGCAGCCGGGCTCTGCGACAGTCACATAGGCATTGTTGCATCATAACCAACCAAAGCTCTTGCAGAGCGCGAATGTCTGTGCGGCAGCGAATGCAGTTCCAAGGGACAGTGAAAACCAGGTAGAGCTTTCAGTGCTGGCAGCTTTCGTGTGGGCGCAATCGCTGGACGTTTCGAATTTGGCAGCCGGCCTCTGCCAGATTCACATAGGCACTGTTGCATCATAGCCAACCAAGGCATTTGCAGAGCGCGAATGTCTGTGCGGCAGCGAATGCAGTTCCAAGGGACAGTGAAAACCAGGTAGACCTTTCAGTGCTGGCAGCTTTCGTGTGGACGCAATCGCTGGACGTTTCGAATTTGGCAGCCGGGCTCTGCGACAGTCACATAGGCATTGTTGCATCATAACCAACCAAAGCTCTTGCAGAGCGCGAATGTCTGTGCGGCAGCGAATGCAGTTCCAAGGGACAGTGAAAACCAGGTAGAGCTTTCAGTGCTGGCAGCTTTCGTGTGGGCGCAATCGCGGGACGTTTCGAATTTGGCAGCCGGGCTCTACCAGAGTCACGTAGGCATTGTTGCATCATAAACAATCAAAGCTCTTGCAGAGCGTGAATGTCTGTGCGGCAGCGAATGCAGTTCCAAGGGACAGTGAAAACCAGGTAGAGCTTTCAGTGCTGGCAGCTTTCGTGTGGGCGCAATCGCTGGACGTTTCGAATTTGGCAGCCGGGCTCTGCGACAGTCACATAGGCATTGTTGCATCATAACCAACCAAAGCTCTTGCAGAGCGCGAATGTCTGTGCGGCAGCGAATGCAGTTCCAAGGGACAGTGAAAACCAGGTAGAGCTTTCAGTGCTGGCAGCTTTCGTCTGGGCGCAATCACGGGACGTTTCGAATTTGGCAGCCGGGCTCTGCCAGAGTCACGTAGGCATTGTTGCATCATAAACAATCAAAGCTCTTGCAGAGCGCGAATGTCTGTGCGGCAGCGAATGCAGTTCCAAGGGACAGTGAAAACCAGGTAGAGCTTTCAGTGCTGGCAGCTTTCGTGTGGGCGCAATCGCGGGACGTTTCGAATTTGGCAGCTGGGCTCTGCCAGAGTCACATAGGCATTGTTGCATCATAACTAACCAAGGCTTTTGCAGAGCGCGAATGTCTGTGCGGCAGCGAATGCAGTTCCAAGGGACAGTGAAAACCAGGTAGACCTTTCAGTGCTGGCAGCTTTCGTCTGGGCGCAATCGCGGGACGTTTCGAATTTGGCAGCTGGGCTCGGCCAGAGTCACATAGGCATTGTTGCATCATAAACAACCAAGGCTTTTGCAGAGCGCGAATGTCTGTGCGGCAGCGAATGCAGTTCCAAGGGACAGTGAAAACCAGGTAGACCTTTCATGCTGGCAGCATTCGTGTGGGCGTAATCGCTGGACGTTTCGAATTTGGCAGCCGGGCTCGGCCACAGTCACATAGGCATTGTTGCATCATAACCAACCAAAGCTCTTGCAGAGCGCGAATGTCTGTGCGGCAGCGAATGCAGTTCCAAGGGACAGTGAAAACCAGGTAGAGCTTTCAGTGCTGGCAGCTTTCGTGTGGGCGCAATCGCTGGACGTTTCGAATTTGGCAGCCGGGCTCTGCCAGATTCACATAGGCATTGTTGCATCATAGCCAACCAAGGCATTTGCAGAGCGCGAATGTCTGTGCGGCAGCGAATGCAGTTCCAAGGGACAGTGAAAACCAGGTAGACCTTTCAGTGCTGGCAGCTTTCGTGTGGACTCAATCGTGGGACGTTTCGAATTTGGCAGCCGGGCTCTGCGACAGTCACATAGGCGTTGTTGCATCATAACCAACCAAAGCTCTTGCAGAGCGCGAATGTCTGTGCGGCAGCGAATGCAGTTCCAAGGGACAGTGAAAACCAGGTAGAGCTTTCAGTGCTGGCAGCTTTCGTGTGGGCGCAATCGCTGGACGTTTCGAATTTGGCAGCCGGGCTCTGCGACAGTCACATAGGCATTGTTGCATCATAACCAACCAAACATCTTGCAGAGCGCAAATGTCTGTGCGGCAGCGAATGCAGTTCCAAGGGACAGTGAAAACCAGGTAGACCTTTCAGTGCTGGCAGCTTTCGTGTGGGCGCAATCGCTGGACGTTTCGAATTTGGCAGCCGGGCTCTGCCAGATTCACATAGGCATTGTTGCATCATAGCCAACCAAGGCATTTGCAGAGCGCGAATGTCTGTGCGGCAGCGAATGCAGTTCCAAGGGACAGTGAAAACCAGGTAGAGCTTTCAGTGCTGGCAGCTTTCGTGTGGACGCAATCGCTGGACGTTTCGAATTTGGCAGCCGGGCTCTGCGACAGTCACATAGGCATTGTTGCATCATAACCAACCAAAGCTCTTGCAGAGCGCGAATGTCTGTGCGGCAGCGAATGCAGTTCCAAGGGACAGTGAAAACCAGGTAGAGCTTTCAGTGCTGGCAGCTTTCGTGTGGGCGCTATCGCTGAACGTTTCGAATTTGGCAACCGGGCTCTGCCACAGTCACATAGGCATTGTTGCATCATAGCCAACCAAGGCATTTGCAGAGCGCGAATGTCTGTGCGGCAGCGAATGCAGTTCCAAGGGACAGTGAAAACCAGGTAGAGCTTGCAGTGCTGGCAGCTTTCGTGTGGGCGCAATCGCTGGATGTTTCGAATTTGGCAGCCGGGCTCTGCGACAGTCACATAGGCATTGTTGCATCATAACCAACCAAGGCATTTGCAGAGCGCGAATGTCTGTGCGGCAGCGAATGCAGTTCCAAGGGACAGTGAAAACCAGGTAGAGCTTTCAGTGCTGGCAGCTTTCGTGTGGGCGCAATCGCTGGACGTTTCGAATTTGGCAGCCGGGCTCTGCGACAGTCACATAGGCATTGTTGCATCATAACCAACCAAGGAATTTGCAGAGCGCGAATGTCTGTGCGGCAGCGAATGCAGTTCCAAGGGACAGTGAAAACCAGGTAGAGCTTTCAGTGCTGGCAGCTTTCGTGTGGGCGCAATCGCGGGACGTTTCGAATTTGGCAGCCGGGCTCTGCGACAGTCACATAGGCATTGTTGCATCATAACCAACCAAACATCTTGCAGAGAGCAAATGTCTGTGCGGCAGCGAATGCAGTTCCAAGGGACAGTGAAAACCAGGTAGAGCTTTCAGTGCTGGCAGCTTTCGTGTGGGCGCAATCGCGGGACGTTTCGAATTTGGCAGCCGGGCTCTGCCAGAGTCACGTAGGCATTGTTGCATCATAAAAAATCAAGGCATTTGCAGAGCGCGAATGTCTGTGCGGCAGCGAATGCAGTTCCAAGGGACAGTGAAAACCAGGTAGAGCTTTCAGTGCTGGCAGCTTTCGTGTGGGCGCAATCGCTGGACGTTTCGAATTTGGCAGCCAGGCTCTGCGACAGTCACATAGGCATTGTTGCATCATAACCAACCAAAGGTTTTGCAGAGCGCGAATGTCTGTGCGGCAGCGAATGCAGTTCCAAGGGACAGTGAAAACCAGGTAGAGCTTTCAGTGCTGGCAGCTTTCGTGTGGGCGCAATCGCTGGACGTTTCGAATTTGGCAGCCGGGCTCTGCCAGATTCACATAGGTATTGTTGCATCATAGCCAAGCAAGGCATTTGCAGAGCGCGAATGTCTGTGCGGCAGCGAATGCAGTTCCAAGGGACAGTGAAAACCAGGTAGAGCTTTCAGTGCTGGCAGCTTTCGTGTGGACGCAATCGCTGGACGTTTCGAATTTGGCAGCCGGGCTCTGCGACAGTCACATAGGCATTGTTGCATCATAACCAACCAAAGTTCTTGCATAGCGTGAATGTCTGTGTGGCAGCGAATGCAGTTCCAAGGGACAGTGAAAACCAGGTAGAGCTTTCAGTGCTGGCAGCTTTCGTCTGGGCGCAATCACGGGACGTTTCGAATTTGGCAGCCGGGCTCTGCCAGAGTCACGTAGGCATTGTTGCATCATAAACAATCAAAGCTCTTGCAGAGCACGAATGTCTGTGCGGCAGCGAATGCAGTTCCAAGGGACAGTGAAAACCAGGTAGAGCTTTCAGTGCTGGCAGCTTTCGTGTGGACGCAATCACTGGACGTTTCGAATTTGGCAGCCGGGCTCTGCGACAGTCACATAGGCATTGTTGCATCATAACCAACCAAAGCTCTTGCAGAGCGCGAATGTCTGTGCGGCAGCGAATGCAGTTCCAAGGGACAGTGAAAACCAGGTAGAGCTTTCAGTGCTGGCAGCTTTCGTGTGGGCGCAATCGCTGGACGTTTCGAATTTGGCAGCCGGACTCTGCCAGAGTCACATAGGAATTGTTGCATCATAACCAACCAAAGCTCTTACAGAGCGCGAATGTCTGTGCGGCAGCGAATGCAGTTCCAAGGGACAGTGAAAACCAGGTAGAGCTTTCAGTGCTGGCAGCTTTCGTGTGGGCGCAATCGCGGGACGTTTCGAATTTGGCAGCAGGGCTCTTCGACAGTCACATAGGCATTGTTGCATCATAAATAACCAAGGCTTTTGCAGAGCGCGAATGTCTGTGCGGCAGCGAATGCAGTTCCAAGGGACAGTGAAAACCAGGTAGACCTTTCATGCTGGCAGCATTCGTGTGGGCGTAATCGCTGGACGTTTCGAATTTGGCAGCCGGGCTCTGCGACAGTCACATAAGCATTGTTGCATCATACCCAACCAAACATCTTGCAGAGGGCGAATGTCTGTGCGGCAGCGAATGCAGTTCCAAGGGACAGTGAAAACCAGGTAGAGCTTTCAGTGCTGGCAGCTTTCGTCTGGGCGCAATCGCGGGACGTTTCGAATTTGGCAGCCGGGCTCTGCGACAGTCACATAGGCATTGTTGCATCATAACCAACCAAAGCTCTTGCAGAGCGCGAATGTCTGTGCGGCAGCGAATGCAGTTCCAAGGGACAGTGAAAACCAGGTAGAGCTTTCAGTGCTGGCAGCTTTCGTGTGGGCGCAATCGCTGGACGTTTCGAATTTGGCAGCCGGGCTCTGCGACAGTCACATAGGCATTGTTGCATCATAACCAACCAAAGCATTTGCAGAGCGCGAATGTCTGTGCGGCAGCGAATGCAGTTCCAAGGGACAGTGAAAACCAGGTAGAGCTTTCAGTGCTGGCAGCTTTCGTGTGGGCGCAATCGCTGGACGTTTCGAATTTGGCAGCCGGGCTCGGCCAGAGTCACATAGGCATTGTTGCATCATAACCAACCAAGGCATTTGCAGAGCGCGAATGTCTGTGCGGCAGCGAATGCAGTTCCAAGGGACAGTGAAAACCAGGTAGAGCTTTCAGTGCTGGCAGCTTTCGTGTGGGCGCAATCGCTGGACGTTTCGAATTTGGCAGCCGGGCTCGGCCAGAGTCACATAGGCATTGTTGCATCATAAACAACCAAGGCTTTTGCAGAGCGCGAATGTCTGTGCGGCAGCGAATGCAGTTCCAAGGGACAGTGAAAACCAGGTAGAGCTTTCAGTGCTGGCAGCTTTCGTGTGGGCGCAATCGCGGGACGTTTCGAATTTGGCAGCCGGGCTCTGCGACAGTCACATAGGCATTGTTGCATCATAAACAACCAAGGCTTTTGCAGAGCGCGAATGTCTGTGCGGCAGCGAATGCAGTTCCAAGGGACAGTGAAAACCAGGTAGAGCTTTCAGTGCTGGCAGCTTTCGTGTGGGCGCAATCGCGGGACGTTTCGAATTTGGCAGCCGGGCTCTGCGACACTCACATAGGCATTGTTGCATCATAACCAACCAAAGCTCTTGCAGAGCACGAATGTCTGTGCGGCAGCGAATGCAGTTCCAAGGGACAGTGAAAACCAGGTAGAGCTTTCAGTGCTGGCAGCTTTCGTGTGGGCGCAATCGCTGGACGTTTCGAATTTGGCAGCCAGGCTCTTCGACAGTCACATAGGCATTGTTGCATCATAACCAACCAAAGCTCTGGAAGAGAGCGAATGTCTGTGCGGCAGCGAATGCAGTTCCAAGGGACAGTGAAAACCAGGTAGAGCTTTCAGTGCTGGCAGCTTTCGTGTGGGCGCAATCGCTGGACGTTTCGAATTTGGCAGCCGGGTTCTGCGACAGTCACATAGGCATTGTTGCATCATAACCAACCAAAGCTCTTGCAGAGCGCAAATGTCTGTGCGGCAGCGAATGCAGTTCCAAGGGACAGTGAAAACCAGGTAGAGCTTTCAGTGCTGGCAGCTTTTGTGTGGGCGCAGTCTCTGGACGTTTCGAATTTGGCAGCCGGGCTCGGCCAGAGTCACATAGGCATTGTTGCATCATAACCAACCAAAGCTTTTTCATAGCGTGAATGTCTGTGCGGCAGCGAATGCAGTTCCAAGGGACAGTGAAAACCAGGTAGAGCTTTCAGTGCTGGCAGCTTTCGTCTGGGCGCAATCGCGGGACGTTTCGAATTTGGCAGCTGACCACGGCCAGAGTCACATAGGCATTGTTGCATCATAAATAACCAAGGCTTTTGCAGAGCACGAATGTCTGTGCGGCAGCGAATGCAGTTCCAAGGGACAGTGAAAACCAGGTAGACCTTTCATGCTGGCAGCTTTCGTGTGGACTCAATCGCTGGACGTTTCGAATTTGGCAGCCGGGCTCTGCGACAGTCACATAGGCATTGTTGCATCATAACCAACCAAAGCTCTTGCAGAGCGCGAATGTCTGTGCGGCAGCGAATGCAGTTCCAAGGGACAGTGAAAACCAGGTAGAGCTTTCAGTGCTGGCAGCTTTCGTGTGGGCGCAATCTCTGGACGTTTCGAATTTGGCAGCCGGGCTCTGCCAGATTCACATAGGTATTGTTGCATCATAGCCAAGCAAGGCATTTGCAGAGCGCGAATGTCTGTGCGGCAGCGAATGCAGTTCCAAGGGACAGTGAAAACCAGGTAGAGCTTTCAGTGCTGGCAGCTTTCGTGTGGACGCAATCGCTGGACGTTTCGAATTTGGCAGCCGGGCTCTGCGACAGTCACATAGGCATTGTTGCATCATAACCAACCAAAGTTCTTGCAGAGCGCGAATGTCTGTGCGGCAGCGAATGCAGTTCCAAGGGACAGTGAAAACCAGGTAGAGCTTTCAGTGCTGGCAGCTTTCGTCTGGGCGCAATCACGGGACGTTTCGAATTTGGCAGCCGGGCTCTGCCAGAGTCACGTAGGCATTGTTGCATCATAAACAATCAAAGCTCTTGCAGAGCACGAATGTCTGTGCGGCAGCGAATGCAGTTCCAAGGGACAGTGAAAACCAGGTAGAGCTTTCAGTGCTGGCAGCTTTCGTGTGGGCGCAATCGCGGGACGTTTCGAATTTGGCAGCTGGGCTCTGCCAGAGTCACATAGGCATTGTTGCATCATAACTAACCAAGGCTTTTGCAGAGCGCGAATGTCTGTGCGGCAGCGAATGCAGTTCCAAGGGACAGTGAAAACCAGGTAGACCTTTCAGTGCTGGCAGCTTTCGTCTGGGCGCAATCGCGGGACGTTTCGAATTTGGCAGCTGGGCTCGGCCAGAGTCACATAGGCATTGTTGCATCATAAACAACCAAGGCTTTTGCAGAGCGCGAATGTCTGTGCGGCAGCGAATGCAGTTCCAAGGGACAGTGAAAACCAGGTAGACCTTTCATGCTGGCAGCATTCGTGTGGGCGTAATCGCTGGACGTTTCGAATTTGGCAGCCGGGCTCTGCGACAGTCACATAGGCATTGTTGCATCATAACCAACCAAAGCTCTTGCAGAGCGCGAATGTCTGTGCGGCAGCGAATGCAGTTCCAAGGGACAGTGAAAACCAGGTAGAGCTTTCAGTGCTGGCAGCTTTCGTGTGGGCGCAATCGCTGGACGTTTCGAATTTGGCAGCCGGGCTCGGCCAGAGTCACATAGGCATTCTTGCATAATAAACAACCAAGGCTTTTGCAGAGCGCGAATGTCTGTGCGGCAGCGAATGCAGTTCCAAGGGACAGTGAAAACCAGGTAGAGCTTTCAGTGCTGGAAGCTTTAGTGTGGACGCAATCACTGGACGTTTAGAACTTGGCAGCCGGGCTCTGCGACAGTCACATAGGCATTGTTGCATCATAACCAACCAAAGCTCTTGCAGAGCGCGAATGTCTGTGCGGCAGCGAATGCAGTTCCAAGGGACAGTGAAAACCAGGTAGAGCTTTCAGTGCTGGCAGCTTTCGTGTGGGCGCAATCGCTGGACGTTTCGAATTTGGCAGCCGGGCTCTGCCAGATTCACATAGGCACTGTTGCATCATAGCCAACCAAGGCATTTGCAGAGCGCGAATGTCTGTGCGGCAGCGAATGCAGTTCCAAGGGACAGTGAAAACCAGGTAGACCTTTCAGTGCTGGCAGCTTTCGTGTGGACGCAATCGCTGGACGTTTCGAATTTGGCAGCCGGGCTCTGCGACAGTCACATAGGCATTGTTGCATCATAACCAACCAAAGCTCTTGCAGAGCGCGAATGTCTGTGCGGCAGCGAATGCAGTTCCAAGGGACAGTGAAAACCAGGTAGAGCTTTCAGTGCTGGCAGCTTTCGTGTGGGCGCAATCGCGGGACGTTTCGAATTTGGCAGCCGGGCTCTACCAGAGTCACGTAGGCATTGTTGCATCATAAACAATCAAAGCTCTTGCAGAGCGTGAATGTCTGTGCGGCAGCGAATGCAGTTCCAAGGGACAGTGAAAACCAGGTAGAGCTTTCAGTGCTGGCAGCTTTCGTGTGGGCGCAATCGCTGGACGTTTCGAATTTGGCAGCCAGGCTCTGCGACAGTCACATAGGCATTGTTGCATCATAACCAACCAAAGCTCTTGCAGAGCGCGAATGTCTGTGCGGCAGCGAATGCAGTTCCAAGGGACAGTGAAAACCAGGTAGAGCTTTCAGTGCTGGCAGCTTTCGTCTGGGCGCAATCACGGGACGTTTCGAATTTGGCAGCCGGGCTCTGCCAGATTCACATAGGCATTGTTGCATCATAGCCAACCAAGGCATTTGCAGAGCGCGAATGTCTGTGCGGCAGCGAATGCAGTTCCAAGGGACAGTGAAAACCAGGTAGACCTTTCAGTGCTGGCAGCTTTCGTGTGGACTCAATCGCGGGACGTTTCGAATTTGGCAGCCGGGCTCTGCGACAGTCACATAGGCGTTGTTGCATCATAACCAACCAAAGCTCTTGCAGAGCGCGAATGTCTGTGCGGCAGCGAATGCAGTTCCAAGGGACAGTGAAAACCAGGTAGAGCTTTCAGTGCTGGCAGCTTTCGTGTGGGCGCAATCGCTGGACGTTTCGAATTTGGCAGCCGGGCTCTGCGACAGTCACATAGGCATTGTTGCATCATAACCAACCAAACATCTTGCAGAGCGCAAATGTCTGTGCGGCAGCGAATGCAGTTCCAAGGGACAGTGAAAACCAGGTAGACCTTTCAGTGCTGGCAGCTTTCGTGTGGGCGCAATCGCTGGACGTTTCGAATTTGGCAGCCGGGCTCTGCCAGATTCACATAGGCATTGTTGCATCATAGCCAACCAAGGCATTTGCAGAGCGCGAATGTCTGTGCGGCAGCGAATGCAGTTCCAAGGGACAGTGAAAACCAGGTAGAGCTTTCATTGCTGGCAGCTTTCGTGTGGACGCAATCGCTGGACGTTTCGAATTTGGCAGCCGGGCTCTGCGACAGTCACATAGGCATTGTTGCATCATAACCAACCAAAGCTCTTGCAGAGCGCGAATGTCTGTGCGGCAGCGAATGCAGTTCCAAGGGACAGTGAAAACCAGGTAGAGCTTTCAGTGCTGGCAGCTTTCGTGTGGGCGCTATCGCTGAACGTTTCGAATTTGGCAGCCGGGCTCTGCCACAGTCACATAGGCATTGTTGCATCATAGCCAACCAAGGCATTTGCAGAGCGCGAATGTCTGTGCGGCAGCGAATGCAGTTCCAAGGGACAGTGAAAACCAGGTAGAGCTTGCAGTGCTGGCAGCTTTCGTGTGGGCGCAATCGCTGGATGTTTCGAATTTCGCAGCCGGGCTCTGCGACAGTCACATAGGCATTGTTGCATCATAACCAACCAAGGCATTTGCAGAGCGCGAATGTCTGTGCGGCAGCGAATGCAGTTCCAAGGGACAGTGAAAACCAGGTAGAGCTTTCAGTGCTGGCAGCTTTCGTGTGGGCGCAATCGCTGGACGTTTCGAATTTGGCAGCCGGGCTCTGCAAGATTCACATAGGCATTGTTGCATCATAACCAACCAAGGAATTTGCAGAGCGCGAATGTCTGTGCGGCAGCGAATGCAGTTCCAAGGGACAGTGAAAACCAGGTAGAGCTTTCAGTGCTGGCAGCTTTCGTGTGGGCGCAATCGCTGGACGTTTCGAATTTGGCAGCCGGGCTCTGCGACAGTCACATAGGCATTGTTGCATCATAACCAACCAAACATCTTGCAGAGAGCAAATGTCTGTGCGGCAGCGAATGCAGTTCCAAGGGACAGTGAAAACCAGGTAGAGCTTTCAGTGCTGGCAGCTTTCGTGTGGGCGCAATCGCGGGACGTTTCGAATTTGGCAGCCGGGCTCTGCCAGAGTCACGTAGGCATTGTTGCATCATAAAAAATCAAGGCATTTGCAGAGCGCGAATGTCTGTGCGGCAGCGAATGCAGTTCCAAGGGACAGTGAAAACCAGGTAGAGCTTTCAGTGCTGGCAGCTTTCGTGTGGGCGCAATCGCTGGACGTTTCGAATTTGGCAGCCAGGCTCTGCGACAGTCACATAGGCATTGTTGCATCATAACCAACCAAAGGTTTTGCAGAGCGCGAATGTCTGTGCGGCAGCGAATGCAGTTCCAAGGGACAGTGAAAACCAGGTAGAGCTTTCAGTGCTGGCAGCTTTCGTGTGGGCGCAATCGCTGGACGTTTCGAATTTGGCAGCCGGGCTCTGCCAGATTCACATAGGTATTGTTGCATCATAGCCAAGCAAGGCATTTGCAGAGCGCGAATGTCTGTGCGGCAGCGAATGCAGTTCCAAGGGACAGTGAAAACCAGGTAGAGCTTTCAGTGCTGGCAGCTTTCGTGTGGACGCAATCGCTGGACGTTTCGAATTTGGCAGCCGGGCTCTGCGACAGTCACATAGGCATTGTTGCATCATAACCAACCAAAGTTCTTGCATAGCGTGAATGTCTGTGTGGCAGCGAATGCAGTTCCAAGGGACAGTGAAAACCAGGTAGAGCTTTCAGTGCTGGCAGCTTTCGTCTGGGCGCAATCACGGGACGTTTCGAATTTGGCAGCCGGGCTCTGCCAGAGTCACGTAGGCATTGTTGCATCATAAACAATCAAAGCTCTTGCAGAGCACGAATGTCTGTGCGGCAGCGAATGCAGTTCCAAGGGACAGTGAAAACCAGGTAGAGCTTTCAGTGCTGGCAGCTTTCGTGTGGACGCAATCACTGGACGTTTCGAATTTGGCAGCCGGGCTCTGCGACAGTCACATAGGCATTGTTGCATCATAACCAACCAAAGCTCTTGCAGAGCGCGAATGTCTGTGCGGCAGCGAATGCAGTTCCAAGGGACAGTGAAAACCAGGTAGAGCTTTCAGTGCTGGCAGCTTTCGTGTGGGCGCAATCGCTGGACGTTTCGAATTTGGCAGCCGGACTCTGCCAGAGTCACATAGGCATTGTTGCATCATAACCAACCAAAGCTCTTACAGAGCGCGAATGTCTGTGCGGCAGCGAATGCAGTTCCAAGGGACAGTGAAAACCAGGTAGAGCTTTCAGTGCTGGCAGCTTTCGTGTGGGCGCAATCGCGGGACGTTTCGAATTTGGCAGCAGGGCTCTTCGACAGTCACATAGGCATTGTTGCATCATAAATAACCAAGGCTTTTGCAGAGCGCGAATGTCTGTGCGGCAGCGAATGCAGTTCCAAGGGACAGTGAAAACCAGGTAGACCTTTCATGCTGGCAGCATTCGTGTGGGCGTAATCGCTGGACGTTTCGAATTTGGCAGCCGGGCTCTGCGACAGTCACATAAGCATTGTTGCATCATACCCAACCAAACATCTTGCAGAGGGCGAATGTCTGTGCGGCAGCGAATGCAGTTCCAAGGGACAGTGAAAACCAGGTAGAGCTTTCAGTGCTGGCAGCTTTCGTCTGGGCGCAATCGCGGGACGTTTCGAATTTGGCAGCCGGGCTCTGCGACAGTCACATAGGCATTGTTGCATCATAACCAACCAAAGCTCTTGCAGAGCGCGAATGTCTGTGCGGCAGCGAATGCAGTTCCAAGGGACAGTGAAAACCAGGTAGAGCTTTCAGTGCTGGCAGCTTTCGTGTGGGCGCAATCGCTGGACGTTTCGAATTTGGCAGCCGGGCTCTGCGACAGTCACATAGGCATTGTTGCATCATAACCAACCAAAGCATTTGCAGAGCGCGAATGTCTGTGCGGCAGCGAATGCAGTTCCAAGGGACAGTGAAAACCAGGTAGAGCTTTCAGTGCTGGCAGCTTTCGTGTGGGCGCAATCGCTGGACGTTTCGAATTTGGCAGCCGGGCTCGGCCAGAGTCACATAGGCATTGTTGCATCATAACCAACCAAGGCATTTGCAGAGCGCGAATGTCTGTGCGGCAGCGAATGCAGTTCCAAGGGACAGTGAAAACCAGGTAGAGCTTTCAGTGCTGGCAGCTTTCGTGTGGGCGCAATCGCTGGACGTTTCGAATTTGGCAGCCGGGCTCGGCCAGAGTCACATAGGCATTGTTGCATCATAAACAACCAAGGCTTTTGCAGAGCGCGAATGTCTGTGCGGCAGCGAATGCAGTTCCAAGGGACAGTGAAAACCAGGTAGAGCTTTCAGTGCTGGCAGCTTTCGTGTGGGCGCAATCGCGGGACGTTTCGAATTTGGCAGCCTGGCTCTGCGACAGTCACATAGGCATTGTTGCATCATAAACAACCAAGGCTTTTGCAGAGCGCGAATGTCTGTGCGGCAGCGAATGCAGTTCCAAGGGACAGTGAAAACCAGGTAGAGCTTTCAGTGCTGGCAGCTTTCGTGTGGGCGCAATCGCGGGACGTTTCGAATTTGGCAGCCGGGCTCTGCGACACTCACATAGGCATTGTTGCATCATAACCAACCAAAGCTCTTGCAGAGCACGAATGTCTGTGCGGCAGCGAATGCAGTTCCAAGGGACAGTGAAAACCAGGTAGAGCTTTCAGTGCTGGCAGCTTTCGTGTGGGCGCAATCGCTGGACGTTTCGAATTTGGCAGCCGGGCTCTTCGACAGTCACATAGGCATTGTTGCATCATAACCAACCAAAGCTCTGGAAGAGAGCGAATGTCTGTGCGGCAGCGAATGCAGTTCCAAGGGACAGTGAAAACCAGGTAGAGCTTTCAGTGCTGGCAGCTTTCGTGTGGGCGCAATCGCTGGACGTTTCGAATTTGGCAGCCGGGTTCTGCGACAGTCACATAGGCATTGTTGCATCATAACCAACCAAAGTTCTTGCAGAGCGCGAATGTCTGTGCGGCAGCGAATGCAGTTCCAAGGGACAGTGAAAACCAGGTAGAGCTTTCAGTGCTGGCAGCTTTCGTCTGGGCGCAATCACGGGACGTTTCGAATTTGGCAGCCGGGCTCTGCCAGAGTCACGTAGGCATTGTTGCATCATAAACAATCAAAGCTCTTGCAGAGCACGAATGTCTGTGCGGCAGCGAATGCAGTTCCAAGGGACAGTGAAAACCAGGTAGAGCTTTCAGTGCTGGCAGCTTTCGTGTGGGCGCAATCGCGGGACGTTTCGAATTTGGCAGCTGGGCTCTGCCAGAGTCACATAGGCATTGTTGCATCATAACTAACCAAGGCTTTTGCAGAGCGCGAATGTCTGTGCGGCAGCGAATGCAGTTCCAAGGGACAGTGAAAACCAGGTAGACCTTTCAGTGCTGGCAGCTTTCGTCTGGGCGCAATCGCGGGACGTTTCGAATTTGGCAGCTGGGCTCGGCCAGAGTCACATAGGCATTGTTGCATCATAAACAACCAAGGCTTTTGCAGAGCGCGAATGTCTGTGCGGCAGCGAATGCAGTTCCAAGGGACAGTGAAAACCAGGTAGACCTTTCATGCTGGCAGCATTCGTGTGGGCGTAATCGCTGGACGTTTCGAATTTGGCAGCCGGGCTCTGCGACAGTCACATAGGCATTGTTGCATCATAACCAACCAAAGCTCTTGCAGAGCGCGAATGTCTGTGCGGCAGCGAATGCAGTTCCAAGGGACAGTGAAAACCAGGTAGAGCTTTCAGTGCTGGCAGCTTTCGTGTGGGCGCAATCGCTGGACGTTTCGAATTTGGCAGCCGGGCTCGGCCAGAGTCACATAGGCATTCTTGCATAATAAACAACCAAGGCTTTTGCAGAGCGCGAATGTCTGTGCGGCAGCGAATGCAGTTCCAAGGGACAGTGAAAACCAGGTAGAGCTTTCAGTGCTGGAAGCTTTAGTGTGGACGCAATCACTGGACGTTTAGAACTTGGCAGCCGGGCTCTGCGACAGTCACATAGGCATTGTTGCATCATAACCAACCAAAGCTCTTGCAGAGCGCGAATGTCTGTGCGGCAGCGAATGCAGTTCCAAGGGACAGTGAAAACCAGGTAGAGCTTTCAGTGCTGGCAGCTTTCGTGTGGGCGCAATCGCTGGACGTTTCGAATTTGGCAGCCGGGCTCTGCCAGATTCACATAGGCACTGTTGCATCATAGCCAACCAAGGCATTTGCAGAGCGCGAATGTCTGTGCGGCAGCGAATGCAGTTCCAAGGGACAGTGAAAACCAGGTAGACCTTTCAGTGCTGGCAGCTTTCGTGTGGACGCAATCGCTGGACGTTTCGAATTTGGCAGCCGGGCTCTGCGACAGTCACATAGGCATTGTTGCATCATAACCAACCAAAGCTCTTGCAGAGCGCGAATGTCTGTGCGGCAGCGAATGCAGTTCCAAGGGACAGTGAAAACCAGGTAGAGCTTTCAGTGCTGGCAGCTTTCGTGTGGGCGCAATCGCGGGACGTTTCGAATTTGGCAGCCGGGCTCTACCAGAGTCACGTAGGCATTGTTGCATCATAAACAATCAAAGCTCTTGCAGAGCGTGAATGTCTGTGCGGCAGCGAATGCAGTTCCAAGGGACAGTGAAAACCAGGTAGAGCTTTCAGTGCTGGCAGCTTTCGTGTGGGCGCAATCGCTGGACGTTTCGAATTTGGCAGCCGGGCTCTGCGACAGTCACATAGGCATTGTTGCATCATAACCAACCAAAGCTCTTGCAGAGCGCGAATGTCTGTGCGGCAGCGAATGCAGTTCCAAGGGACAGTGAAAACCAGGTAGAGCTTTCAGTGCTGGCAGCTTTCGTCTGGGCGCAATCACGGGACGTTTCGAATTTGGCAGCCGGGCTCTGCCAGATTCACATAGGCATTGTTGCATCATAGCCAACCAAGGCATTTGCAGAGCGCGAATGTCTGTGCAGCAGCGAATGCAGTTCCAAGGGACAGTGAAAACCAGGTAGACCTTTCAGTGCTGGCAGCTTTCGTGTGGACTCAATCGCGGGACGTTTCGAATTTGGCAGCCGGGCTCTGCGACAGTCACATAGGCGTTGTTGCATCATAACCAACCAAAGCTCTTGCAGAGCGCGAATGTCTGTGCGGCAGCGAATGCAGTTCCAAGGGACAGTGAAAACCAGGTAGAGCTTTCAGTGCTGGCAGCTTTCGTGTGGGCGCAATCGCTGGACGTTTCGAATTTGGCAGCCGGGCTCTGCGACAGTCACATAGGCATTGTTGCATCATAACCAACCAAACATCTTGCAGAGCGCAAATGTCTGTGCGGCAGCGAATGCAGTTCCAAGGGACAGTGAAAACCAGGTAGACCTTTCAGTGCTGGCAGCTTTCGTGTGGGCGCAATCGCTGGACGTTTCGAATTTGGCAGCCGGGCTCTGCCAGATTCACATAGGCATTGTTGCATCATAGCCAACCAAGGCATTTGCAGAGCGCGAATGTCTGTGCGGCAGCGAATGCAGTTCCAAGGGACAGTGAAAACCAGGTAGAGCTTTCATTGCTGGCAGCTTTCGTGTGGACGCAATCGCTGGACGTTTCGAATTTGGCAGCCGGGCTCTGCGACAGTCACATAGGCATTGTTGCATCATAACCAACCAAAGCTCTTGCAGAGCGCGAATGTCTGTGCGGCAGCGAATGCAGTTCCAAGGGACAGTGAAAACCAGGTAGAGCTTTCAGTGCTGGCAGCTTTCGTGTGGGCGCTATCGCTGAACGTTTCGAATTTGGCAGCCGGGCTCTGCCACAGTCACATAGGCATTGTTGCATCATAGCCAACCAAGGCATTTGCAGAGCGCGAATGTCTGTGCGGCAGCGAATGCAGTTCCAAGGGACAGTGAAAACCAGGTAGAGCTTGCAGTGCTGGCAGCTTTCGTGTGGGCGCAATCGCTGGATGTTTCGAATTTCGCAGCCGGGCTCTGCGACAGTCACATAGGCATTGTTGCATCATAACCAACCAAGGCATTTGCAGAGCGCGAATGTCTGTGCGGCAGCGAATGCAGTTCCAAGGGACAGTGAAAACCAGGTAGAGCTTTCAGTGCTGGCAGCTTTCGTGTGGGCGCAATCGCTGGACGTTTCGAATTTGGCAGCCGGGCTCTGCAAGATTCACATAGGCATTGTTGCATCATAACCAACCAAGGAATTTGCAGAGCGCGAATGTCTGTGCGGCAGCGAATGCAGTTCCAAGGGACAGTGAAAACCAGGTAGAGCTTTCAGTGCTGGCAGCTTTCGTGTGGGCGCAATCGCTGGACGTTTCGAATTTGGCAGCCGGGCTCTGCGACAGTCACATAGGCATTGTTGCATCATAACCAACCAAACATCTTGCAGAGAGCAAATGTCTGTGCGGCAGCGAATGCAGTTCCAAGGGACAGTGAAAACCAGGTAGAGCTTTCAGTGCTGGCAGCTTTCGTGTGGGCGCAATCGCGGGACGTTTCGAATTTGGCAGCCGGGCTCTGCCAGAGTCACGTAGGCATTGTTGCATCATAAAAAATCAAGGCATTTGCAGAGCGCGAATGTCTGTGCGGCAGCGAATGCAGTTCCAAGGGACAGTGAAAACCAGGTAGAGCTTTCAGTGCTGGCAGCTTTCGTGTGGGCGCAATCGCTGGACGTTTCGAATTTGGCAGCCAGGCTCTGCGACAGTCACATAGGCATTGTTGCATCATAACCAACCAAAGGTTTTGCAGAGCGCGAATGTCTGTGCGGCAGCGAATGCAGTTCCAAGGGACAGTGAAAACCAGGTAGAGCTTTCAGTGCTGGCAGCTTTCGTGTGGGCGCAATCGCTGGACGTTTCGAATTTGGCAGCCGGGCTCTGCCAGATTCACATAGGTATTGTTGCATCATAGCCAAGCAAGGCATTTGCAGAGCGCGAATGTCTGTGCGGCAGCGAATGCAGTTCCAAGGGACAGTGAAAACCAGGTAGAGCTTTCAGTGCTGGCAGCTTTCGTGTGGACGCAATCGCTGGACGTTTCGAATTTGGCAGCCGGGCTCTGCGACAGTCACATAGGCATTGTTGCATCATAACCAACCAAAGTTCTTGCATAGCGTGAATGTCTGTGTGGCAGCGAATGCAGTTCCAAGGGACAGTGAAAACCAGGTAGAGCTTTCAGTGCTGGCAGCTTTCGTCTGGGCGCAATCACGGGACGTTTCGAATTTGGCAGCCGGGCTCTGCCAGAGTCACGTAGGCATTGTTGCATCATAAACAATCAAAGCTCTTGCAGAGCACGAATGTCTGTGCGGCAGCGAATGCAGTTCCAAGGGACAGTGAAAACCAGGTAGAGCTTTCAGTGCTGGCAGCTTTCGTGTGGACGCAATCACTGGACGTTTCGAATTTGGCAGCCGGGCTCTGCGACAGTCACATAGGCATTGTTGCATCATAACCAACCAAAGCTCTTGCAGAGCGCGAATGTCTGTGCGGCAGCGAATGCAGTTCCAAGGGACAGTGAAAACCAGGTAGAGCTTTCAGTGCTGGCAGCTTTCGTGTGGGCGCAATCGCTGGACGTTTCGAATTTGGCAGCCGGACTCTGCCAGAGTCACATAGGCATTGTTGCATCATAACCAACCAAAGCTCTTACAGAGCGCGAATGTCTGTGCGGCAGCGAATGCAGTTCCAAGGGACAGTGAAAACCAGGTAGAGCTTTCAGTGCTGGCAGCTTTCGTGTGGGCGCAATCGCGGGACGTTTCGAATTTGGCAGCAGGGCTCTTCGACAGTCACATAGGCATTGTTGCATCATAAATAACCAAGGCTTTTGCAGAGCGCGAATGTCTGTGCGGCAGCGAATGCAGTTCCAAGGGACAGTGAAAACCAGGTAGACCTTTCATGCTGGCAGCATTCGTGTGGGCGTAATCGCTGGACGTTTCGAATTTGGCAGCCGGGCTCTGCGACAGTCACATAAGCATTGTTGCATCATACCCAACCAAACATCTTGCAGAGGGCGAATGTCTGTGCGGCAGCGAATGCAGTTCCAAGGGACAGTGAAAACCAGGTAGAGCTTTCAGTGCTGGCAGCTTTCGTCTGGGCGCAATCGCGGGACGTTTCGAATTTGGCAGCCGGGCTCTGCGACAGTCACATAGGCATTGTTGCATCATAACCAACCAAAGCTCTTGCAGAGCGCGAATGTCTGTGCGGCAGCGAATGCAGTTCCAAGGGACAGTGAAAACCAGGTAGAGCTTTCAGTGCTGGCAGCTTTCGTGTGGGCGCAATCGCTGGACGTTTCGAATTTGGCAGCCGGGCTCTGCGACAGTCACATAGGCATTGTTGCATCATAACCAACCAAAGCATTTGCAGAGCGCGAATGTCTGTGCGGCAGCGAATGCAGTTCCAAGGGACAGTGAAAACCAGGTAGAGCTTTCAGTGCTGGCAGCTTTCGTGTGGGCGCAATCGCTGGACGTTTCGAATTTGGCAGCCGGGCTCGGCCAGAGTCACATAGGCATTGTTGCATCATAACCAACCAAGGCATTTGCAGAGCGCGAATGTCTGTGCGGCAGCGAATGCAGTTCCAAGGGACAGTGAAAACCAGGTAGAGCTTTCAGTGCTGGCAGCTTTCGTGTGGGCGCAATCGCTGGACGTTTCGAATTTGGCAGCCGGGCTCGGCCAGAGTCACATAGGCATTGTTGCATCATAAACAACCAAGGCTTTTGCAGAGCGCGAATGTCTGTGCGGCAGCGAATGCAGTTCCAAGGGACAGTGAAAACCAGGTAGAGCTTTCAGTGCTGGCAGCTTTCGTGTGGGCGCAATCGCGGGACGTTTCGAATTTGGCAGCCGGGCTCTGCGACAGTCACATAGGCATTGTTGCATCATAAACAACCAAGGCTTTTGCAGAGCGCGAATGTCTGTGCGGCAGCGAATGCAGTTCCAAGGGACAGTGAAAACCAGGTAGAGCTTTCAGTGCTGGCAGCTTTCGTGTGGGCGCAATCGCGGGACGTTTCGAATTTGGCAGCCGGGCTCTGCGACACTCACATAGGCATTGTTGCATCATAACCAACCAAAGCTCTTGCAGAGCACGAATGTCTGTGCGGCAGCGAATGCAGTTCCAAGGGACAGTGAAAACCAGGTAGAGCTTTCAGTGCTGGCAGCTTTCGTGTGGGCGCAATCGCTGGACGTTTCGAATTTGGCAGCCGGGCTCTTCGACAGTCACATAGGCATTGTTGCATCATAACCAACCAAAGCTCTGGAAGAGAGCGAATGTCTGTGCGGCAGCGAATGCAGTTCCAAGGGACAGTGAAAACCAGGTAGAGCTTTCAGTGCTGGCAGCTTTCGTGTGGGCGCAATCGCTGGACGTTTCGAATTTGGCAGCCGGGTTCTGCGACAGTCACATAGGCATTGTTGCATCATAACCAACCAAAGGTCTTGCAGAGCGCAAATGTCTGTGCGGCAGCGAATGCAGTTCCAAGGGACAGTGAAAACCAGGTAGAGCTTTCAGTGCTGGCAGCTTTTGTGTGGGCGCAGTCTCTGGACGTTTCGAATTTGGCAGCCGGGCTCGGCCAGAGTCACATAGGCATTGTTGCATCATAACCAACCAAAGCTTTTTCATAGCGTGAATGTCTGTGCGGCAGCGAATGCAGTTCCAAGGGACAGTGAAAACCAGGTAGAGCTTTCAGTGCTGGCAGCTTTCGTCTGGGCGCAATCGCGGGACGTTTCGAATTTGGCAGCTGACCTCGGCCAGAGTCACATAGGCATTGTTGCATCATAAATAACCAAGGCTTTTGCAGAGCACGAATGTCTGTGCGGCAGCGAATGCAGTTCCAAGGGACAGTGAAAACCAGGTAGACCTTTCATGCTGGCAGCTTTCGTGTGGACTCAATCGCTGGACGTTTCGAATTTGGCAGCCGGGCTCTGCGACAGTCACATAGGCATTGTTGCATCATAACCAACCAAAGCTCTTGCAGAGCGCGAATGTCTGTGCGGCAGCGAATGCAGTTCCAAGGGACAGTGAAAACCAGGTAGAGCTTTCAGTGCTGGCAGCTTTCGTGTGGGCGCAATCTCTGGACGTTTCGAATTTGGCAGCCGGGCTCTGCCAGATTCACATAGGTATTGTTGCATCATAGCCAAGCGAGGCATTTGCAGAGCGCGAATGTCTGTGCGGCAGCGAATGCAGTTCCAAGGGACAATGAAAACCAGGTAGAGCTTTCAGTGCTGGCAGCTTTCGTGTGGACGCAATCGCTGGACGTTTCGAATTTGGCAGCCGGGCTCTGCGACAGTCACATAGGCATTGTTGCATCATAACCAACCAAAGTTCTTGCAGAGCGCGAATGTCTGTGCGGCAGCGAATGCAGTTCCAAGGGACAGTGAAAACCAGGTAGAGCTTTCAGTGCTGGCAGCTTTCGTCTGGGCGCAATCACGGGACGTTTCGAATTTGGCAGCCGGGCTCTGCCAGAGTCACGTAGGCATTGTTGCATCATAAACAATCAAAGCTCTTGCAGAGCACGAATGTCTGTGCGGCAGCGAATGCAGTTCCAAGGGACAGTGAAAACCAGGTAGAGCTTTCAGTGCTGGCAGCTTTCGTGTGGGCGCAATCGCGGGACGTTTCGAATTTGGCAGCTGGGCTCTGCCAGAGTCACATAGGCATTGTTGCATCATAACTAACCAAGGCTTTTGCAGAGCGCGAATGTCTGTGCGGCAGCGAATGCAGTTCCAAGGGACAGTGAAAACCAGGTAGACCTTTCAGTGCTGGCAGCTTTCGTCTGGGCGCAATCGCGGGACGTTTCGAATTTGGCAGCTGGGCTCGGCCAGAGTCACATAGGCATTGTTGCATCATAAACAACCAAGGCTTTTGCAGAGCGCGAATGTCTGTGCGGCAGCGAATGCAGTTCCAAGGGACAGTGAAAACCAGGTAGACCTTTCATGCTGGCAGCATTCGTGTGGGCGTAATCGCTGGACGTTTCGAATTTGGCAGCCGGGCTCTGCGACAGTCACATAGGCATTGTTGCATCATAACCAACCAAAGCTCTTGCAGAGCGCGAATGTCTGTGCGGCAGCGAATGCAGTTCCAAGGGACAGTGAAAACCAGGTAGAGCTTTCAGTGCTGGCAGCTTTCGTGTGGGCGCAATCGCTGGACGTTTCGAATTTGGCAGCCGGGCTCTGCCAGATTCACATAGGCATTGTTGCATCATAGCCAACCAAGGCATTTGCAGAGCGCGAATGTCTGTGCGGCAGCGAATGCAGTTCCAAGGGACAGTGAAAACCAGGTAGACCTTTCAGTGCTGGCAGCTTTCGTGTGGGCGCAATCGCTGGACGTTTCGAATTTGGCAGCCGGGCTCTGCGACAGTCACATAGGCATTGTTGCATCATAACCAACCAAACATCTTGCAGAGCGCAAATGTCTGTGCGGCAGCGAATGCAGTTCCAAGGGACAGTGAAAACCAGGTAGAGCTTTCAGTGCTGGAAGCTTTCGTGTGGACGCAATCACTGGACGTTTCGAATTTGGCAGCCGGGCTCTGCGACAGTCACATAGGCATTGTTGCATCATAACCAACCAAAGCTCTTGCAGAGCACGAATGTCTGTGCGGCAGCGAATGCAGTTCCAAGGGACAGTGAAAACCAGGTAGAGCTTTCAGTGCTGGCAGCTTTCGTGTGGGCGCAATCGCTGGACGTTTCGAATTTGGCAGCCGGGCTCTGCCAGATTCACATAGGTATTCTTGCATCATAGCCAAGCAAGTCATTTGCAGAGCGCGAATGTCTGTGCGGCAGCGAATGCAGTTCCAAGGGACAGTGAAAACCAGGTAGAGCTTTCAGTGCTGGCAGCTTTCGTGTGGACGCAATCGCTGGACGTTTCGAATTTGGCAGCCGGGCTCTGCGACAGTCACATAGGCATTGTTGCATCATAACCAACCAAAGTTCTTGCAGAGCGCGAATGTCTGTGCGGCAGCGAATGCAGTTCCAAGGGACAGTGAAAACCAGGTAGAGCTTTCAGTGCTGGCAGCTTTCGTGTGGGCGCAATCGCGGGACGTTTCGAATTTGGCAGCTGGGCTCTGCCAGAGTCACATAGGCATTGTTGCATCATAACTAACCAAGGCTTTTGCAGAGCGCGAATGTCTGTGCGGCAGCGAATGCAGTTCCAAGGGACAGTGAAAACCAGGTAGACCTTTCAGTGCTGGCAGCTTTCGTCTGGGCGCAATCGCGGGACGTTTCGAATTTGGCAGCTGGGCTCGGCCAGAGTCACATAGGCATTGTTGCATCATAAACAACCAAGGCTTTTGCAGAGCGCGAATGTCTGTGCGGCAGCGAATGCAGTTCCAAGGGACAGTGAAAACCAGGTAGACCTTTCATGCTGGCAGCATTCGTGTGGGCGTAATCGCTGGACGTTTCGAATTTGGCAGCCGGGCTCTCCGCCAGTCACATAGGTATTGTTGCATCATAACCACCCAAAGCTCTTGCAGAGCGCGAATGTCTGTGCGGCAGCGAATGCAGTTCCAAGGGACAGTGAAAACCAGGTAGAGCTTTCAGTGCTGGCAGCTTTCGTGTGGGCGCAATCGCTGGACGTTTCGAATTTGGCAGCCGGGCTCTGCCAGATTCACATAGGCATTGTTGCATCATAGCCAACCAAGGCATTTGCAGAGCGCGAATGTCTGTGCGGCAGCGAATGCAGTTCCAAGGGACAGTGAAAACCAGGTAGACCTTTCAGTGCTGGCAGCTTTCGTGTGGACTCAATCGCAGGACGTTTCGAATTTGGCAGCCGGGCTCTGCGACAGTCACATAGGCATTGTTGCATCATAACCAACCAAAGCTCTTGCAGAGCGCGAATGTCTGTGCGGCAGCGAATGCAGTTCCAAGGGACAGTGAAAACCAGGTAGAGCTTTCAGTGCTGGCAGCTTTCGTGTGGGCGCAATCGCTGGACGTTTCGAATTTGGCAGCCGGGCTCTGCGACAGTCACATAGGCATTGTTGCATCATAACCAACCAAAGCTCTTGCAGAGCGCGAATGTCTGTGCGGCAGCGAATGCAGTTCCAAGGGACAGTGAAAACCAGGTAGAGCTTTCAGTGCTGGCAGCTTTCGTGTGGGCGCAATCGCTGGACGTTTCGAATTTGGCAGCCGGGCTCTGCCAGATTCACATAGGCATTGTTGCATCATAGCCAACCAAGGCATTTGCAGAGCGCGAATGTCTGTGCGGCAGCGAATGCAGTTCCAAGGGACAGTGAAAACCAGGTAGACCTTTCATGCTGGCAGCTTTCGTGTGGACTCAATCGCGGGACGTTTCGAATTTGGCAGCCGGGCTCTGCGACAGTCACATAGGCATTGTTGCATCATAACCAACCAAAGCTCTTGCAGAGCGCGAATGTCTGTGCGGCAGCGAATGCAGTTCCAAGGGACAGTGAAAACCAGGTAGAGCTTTCAGTGCTGGCAGCTTTCGTGTGGGCGCAATCGCTGGACGTTTCGAATTTGGCAGCCGGGCTCTGCGACAGTCACATAGGCATTGTTGCATCATAACCAACCAAACATCTTGCAGAGCGCAAATGTCTGTGCGGCAGCGAATGCAGTTCCAAGGGACAGTGAAAACCAGGTAGAGCTTTCAGTGCTGGCAGCTTTCGTGTGGGCGCAATCGCTGGACGTTTCGAATTTGGCAGCCGGGCTCTGCCAGATTCACATAGGCATTGTTGCATCATAGCCAACCAAGGCATTTGCAGAGCGCGAATGTCTGTGCGGCAGCGAATGCAGTTCCAAGGGACAGTGAAAACCAGGTAGAGCTTTCAGTGCTGGCAGCTTTCGTGTGGACTCAATCGCGGGACGTTTCGAATTTGGCAGCCGGGCTCTGCGACAGTCACATAGGCATTGTTGCATCATAACCAACCAAAGCTCTTGCAGAGCGCGAATGTCTGTGCGGCAGCGAATGCAGTTCCAAGGGACAGTGAAAACCAGGTAGAGCTTTCAGTGCTGGCAGCTTTCGTGTGGGCGCAATCGCTGGACGTTTCGAATTTGGCAGCCGGGCTCTGCGACAGTCACATAGGCATTGTTGCATCATAACCAACCAAACATCTTGCAGAGCGCAAATGTCTGTGCGGCAGCGAATGCAGTTCCAAGGGACAGTGAAAACCAGGTAGAGCTTTCAGTGCTGGAAGCTTTCGTGTGGACGCAATCACTGGACGTTTCGAATTTGGCAGCCGGGCTCTGCGACAGTCACATAGGCATTGTTGCATCATAACCAACCAAAGCTCTTGCAGAGCGTGAATGTCTGTGCGGCAGCGAATGCAGTTCCAAGGGACAGTGAAAACCAGGTAGACCTTTCAGTGCTGGCAGCTTTCGTCTGGGCGCAATCGCGGGACGTTTCGAATTTGGCAGCTGGGCTCGGCCAGAGTCACATAGACATTGTTGCATCATAAACAACCAAGGCTTTTGCAGAGCGCGAATGTCTGTGCGGCAGCGAAGGCAGTTCCAAGGGGCAGTGAAAACCAGGTAGACCTTTCATGCTGGCAGCATTCGTGTGGGCGTAATCGCTGGACGTTTCGAATTTGGCAGCCGGGCTCTGCGACAGTCACATAGGCATTGTTGCATCATAACCAAGCAAAGCTCTTGCAGAGCGCGAATGTCTGTGCGGCAGCGAATGCAGTTCCAAGGGACAGTGAAAACCAGGTAGAGCTTTCAGTGCTGGCAGCTTTCGTGTGGGCGCAATCGCTGGACGTTTCGAATTTGGCAGCCGGGCTCTGCCAGATTCACATAGGCATTGTTGCATCATAGCCAACCAAGGCATTTGCAGAGCGCGAATGTCTGTGCGGCAGCGAATGCAGTTCCAAGGGACAGTGAAAACCAGGTAGACCTTTCAGTGCTGGCAGCTTTCGTGTGGACTCAATCGCAGGACGTTTCGAATTTGGCAGCCGGGCTCTGCGACAGTCACATAGGCATTGTTGCATCATAACCAACCAAAGCTCTTGCAGAGCGCGAATGTCTGTGCGGCAGCGAATGCAGTTCCAAGGGACAGTGAAAACCAGGTAGAGCTTTCAGTGCTGGCAGCTTTCGTGTGGGCGCAATCGCTGGACGTTTCGAATTTGGCAGCCGGGCTCTGCGACAGTCACATAGGCATTGTTGCATCATAACCAACCAAACATCTTGCAGAGCGCAAATGTCTGTGCGGCAGCGAATGCAGTTCCAAGGGACAGTGAAAACCAGGTAGAGCTTTCAGTGCTGGCAGCTTTCGTGTGGGCGCAATCGCTGGACGTTTCGAATTTGGCAGCCGGGCTCTGCCAGATTCACATAGGCATTGTTGCATCATAGCCAACCAAGGCATTTGCAGAGCGCGAATGTCTGTGCGGCAGCGAATGCAGTTCCAAGGGACAGTGAAAACCAGGTAGAGCTTTCAGTGCTGGCAGCTTTCGTGTGGACTCAATCGCGGGACGTTTCGAATTTGGCAGCCGGGCTCTGCGACAGTCACATAGGCATTGTTGCATCATAACCAACCAAAGCTCTTGCAGAGCGCGAATGTCTGTGCGGCAGCGAATGCAGTTCCAAGGGACAGTGAAAACCAGGTAGAGCTTTCAGTGCTGGCAGCTTTCGTGTGGGCGCAATCGCTGGACGTTTCGAATTTGGCAGCCGGGCTCTGCGACAGTCACATAGGCATTGTTGCATCATAACCAACCAAACATCTTGCAGAGCGCAAATGTCTGTGCGGCAGCGAATGCAGTTCCAAGGGACAGTGAAAACCAGGTAGAGCTTTCAGTGCTGGAAGCTTTCGTGTGGACGCAATCACTGGACGTTTCGAATTTGGCAGCCGGGCTCTGCGACAGTCACATAGGCATTGTTGCATCATAACCAACCAAAGCTCTTGCAGAGCGTGAATGTCTGTGCGGCAGCGAATGCAGTTCCAAGGGACAGTGAAAACCAGGTAGAGCTTTCAGTGCTGGCAGCTTTCGTCTGGGCGCAATCGCGGGACGTTTCGAATTTGGCAGCTGGGCTCGGCCAGAGTCACATAGGCATTGTTGCATCATAAACAACCAAGGCTTTTGCAGAGCGCGAATGTCTGTGCGGCAGCGAAGGCAGTTCCAAGGGGCAGTGAAAACCAGGTACACCTTTCATGCTGGCAGCATTCGTGTGGGCGTAATCGCTGGACGTTTCGAATTTGGCAGCCGGGCTCTGCGACAGTCACATAGGCATTGTTGCATCATAACCAAGCAAAGCTCTTGCAGAGCGCGAATGTCTGTGCGGCAGCGAATGCAGTTCCAAGGGACAGTGAAAACCAGGTAGAGCTTTCAGTGCTGGCAGCTTTCGTGTGGGCGCAATCGCTGGACGTTTCGAATTTGGCAGCCGGGCTCTGCCAGATTCACATAGGCATTGTTGCATCATAGCCAACCAAGGCATTTGCAGAGCGCGAATGTCTGTGCGGCAGCGAATGCAGTTCCAAGGGACAGTGAAAACCAGGTAGAGCTTTCAGTGCTGGCAGCTTTCGTGTGGGCGCAATCGCGGGACGTTTCGAATTTGGCAGCAGGGCTCTTCGACAGTCACATAGGCATTGTTGCATCATAAATAACCAAGGCTTTTGCAGAGCGCGAATGTCTGTGCGGCAGCGAATGCAGTTCCAAGGGACAGTGAAAACCAGGTAGACCTTTCATGCTGGCAGCATTCGTGTGGGCGTAATCGCTGGACGTTTCGAATTTGGCAGCCGGGCTCTGCGACAGTCACATAAGCATTGTTGCATCATACCCAACCAAACATCTTGCAGAGGGTGAATGTCTGTGCGGCAGCGAATGCAGTTCCAAGGGACAGTGAAAACCAGGTAGAGCTTTCAGTGCTGGCAGCTTTCGTCTGGGCGCAATCGCGGGACGTTTCGAATTTGGCAGCCGGGCTCTGCGACAGTCACATAGGCATTGTTGCATCATAACCAACCAAAGCTCTTGCAGAGCGCGAATGTCTGTGCGGCAGCGAATGCAGTTCCAAGGGACAGTGAAAACCAGGTAGAGCTTTCAGTGCTGGCAGCTTTCGTGTGGGCGCAATCGCTGGACGTTTCGAATTTGGCAGCCGGGCTCTGCGACAGTCACATAGGCATTGTTGCATCATAACCAACCAAAGCATTTGCAGAGCGCGAATGTCTGTGCGGCAGCGAATGCAGTTCCAAGGGACAGTGAAAACCAGGTAGAGCTTTCAGTGCTGGCAGCTTTCGTGTGGGCGCAATCGCTGGACGTTTCGAATTTGGCAGCCGGGCTCGGCCAGAGTCACATAGGCATTGTTGCATCATAACCAACCAAGGCATTTGCAGAGCGCGAATGTCTGTGCGGCAGCGAATGCAGTTCCAAGGGACAGTGAAAACCAGGTAGAGCTTTCAGTGCTGGCAGCTTTCGTGTGGGCGCAATCGCTGGACGTTTCGAATTTGGCAGCCGGGCTCGGCCAGAGTCACATAGGCATTGTTGCATCATAAACAACCAAGGCTTTTGCAGAGCGCGAATGTCTGTGCGGCAGCGAATGCAGTTCCAAGGGACAGTGAAAACCAGGTAGAGCTTTCAGTGCTGGCAGCTTTCGTGTGGGCGCAATCGCGGGACGTTTCGAATTTGGCAGCCGGGCTCTGCGACAGTCACATAGGCATTGTTGCATCATAAACAACCAAGGCATTTGCAGAGCGCGAATGTCTGTGCGGCAGCGAATGCAGTTCCAAGGGACAGTGAAAACCAGGTAGAGCTTTCAGTGCTGGCAGCTTTCGTGTGGGCGCAATCGCGGGACGTTTCGAATTTGGCAGCCGGGCTCTGCGACACTCACATAGGCATTGTTGCATCATAACCAACCAAAGCTCTGGAAGAGAGCGAATGTCTGTGCGGCAGCGAATGCAGTTCCAAGGGACAGTGAAAACCAGGTAGAGCTTTCAGTGCTGGCAGCTTTCGTGTGGGCGCAATCGCTGGACGTTTCGAATTTGGCAGCCGGGTTCTGCGACAGTCACATAGGCATTGTTGCATCATAACCAACCAAAGGTCTTGCAGAGCGCAAATGTCTGTGCGGCAGCGAATGCAGTTCCAAGGGACAGTGAAAACCAGGTAGAGCTTTCAGTGCTGGCAGCTTTTGTGTGGGTGCAGTCTCTGGACGTTTCGAATTTGGCAGCCGGGCTCGGCCAGAGTCACATAGGCATTGTTGCATCATAACCAACCAAAGCTTTTTCATAGCGTGAATGTCTGTGCGGCAGCGAATGCAGTTCCAAGGGACAGTGAAAACCAGGTAGAGCTTTCAGTGCTGGCAGCTTTCGTCTGGGCGCAATCGCGGGACGTTTCGAATTTGGCAGCTGACCTCGGCCAGAGTCACATAGGCATTGTTGCATCATAAATAACCAAGGCTTTTGCAGAGCACGAATGTCTGTGCGGCAGCGAATGCAGTTCCAAGGGACAGTGAAAACCAGGTAGACCTTTCATGCTGGCAGCTTTCGTGTGGACTCAATCGCTGGACGTTTCGAATTTGGCAGCCGGGCTCTGCGACAGTCACATAGGCATTGTTGCATCATAACCAACCAAAGCTCTTGCAGAGCGCGAATGTCTGTGCGGCAGCGAATGCAGTTCCAAGGGACAGTGAAAACCAGGTAGAGCTTTCAGTGCTGGCAGCTTTCGTGTGGGCGCAATCTCTGGACGTTTCGAATTTGGCAGCCGGGCTCTGCCAGATTCACATAGGTATTGTTGCATCATAGCCAAGCAAGGCATTTGCAGAGCGCGAATGTCTGTGCGGCAGCGAATGCAGTTCCAAGGGACAGTGAAAACCAGGTAGAGCTTTCAGTGCTGGCAGCTTTCGTGTGGACGCAATCGCTGGACGTTTCGAATTTGGCAGCCGGGCTCTGCGACAGTCACATAGGCATTGTTGCATCATAACCAACCAAAGTTCTTGCAGAGCGCGAATGTCTGTGCGGCAGCGAATGCAGTTCCAAGGGACAGTGAAAACCAGGTAGAGCTTTCAGTGCTGGCAGCTTTCGTCTGGGCGCAATCACGGGACGTTTCGAATTTGGCAGCCGGGCTCTGCCAGAGTCACGTAGGCATTGTTGCATCATAAACAATCAAAGCTCTTGCAGAGCACGAATGTCTGTGCGGCAGCGAATGCAGTTCCAAGGGACAGTGAAAACCAGGTAGAGCTTTCAGTGCTGGCAGCTTTCGTGTGGGCGCAATCGCGGGACGTTTCGAATTTGGCAGCTGGGCTCTGCCAGAGTCACATAGGCATTGTTGCATCATAACTAACCAAGGCTTTTGCAGAGCGCGAATGTCTGTGCGGCAGCGAATGCAGTTCCAAGGGACAGTGAAAACCAGGTAGACCTTTCAGTGCTGGCAGCTTTCGTCTGGGCGCAATCGCGGGACGTTTCGAATTTGGCAGCTGGGCTCGGCCAGAGTCACATAGGCATTGTTGCATCATAAACAACCAAGGCTTTTGCAGAGCGCGAATGTCTGTGCGGCAGCGAATGCAGTTCCAAGGGACAGTGAAAACCAGGTAGACCTTTCATGCTGGCAGCATTCGTGTGGGCGTAATCGCTGGACGTTTCGAATTTGGCAGCCGGGTTCTGCGACAGTCACATAGGCATTGTTGCATCATAACCAACCAAAGCTCTTGCAGAGCGCGAATGTCTGTGCGGCAGCGAATGCAGTTCCAAGGGACAGTGAAAACCAGGTAGAGCTTTCAGTGCTGGCAGCTTTCGTGTGGGCGCAATCGCTGGACGTTTCGAATTTGGCAGCCGGGCTCTGCCAGATTCACATAGGCATTGTTGCATCATAGCCAACCAAGGCATTTGCAGAGCGCGAATGTCTGTGCGGCAGCGAATGCAGTTCCAAGGGACAGTGAAAACCAGGTAGACCTTTCAGTGCTGGCAGCTTTCGTGTGGACTCAATCGCAGGACGTTTCGAATTTGGCAGCCGGGCTCTGCGACAGTCACATAGGCATTGTTGCATCATAACCAACCAAAGCTCTTGCAGAGCGCGAATGTCTGTGCGGCAGCGAATGCAGTTCCAAGGGACAGTGAAAACCAGGTAGAGCTTTCAGTGCTGGCAGCTTTCGTGTGGGCGCAACCGCTGGACGTTTCGAATTTGGCAGCCGGGCTCTGCGACAGTCACATAGGCATTGTTGCATCATAACCAACCAAAGCTCTTGCAGAGCGCGAATGTCTGTGCGGCAGCGAATGCAGTTCCAAGGGACAGTGAAAACCAGGTAGAGCTTTCAGTGCTGGCAGCTTTCGTGTGGGCGCAATCGCTGGACGTTTCGAATTTGGCAGCCGGGCTCTGCCAGATTCACATAGGCATTGTTGCATCATAGCCAACCAAGGCATTTGCAGAGCGCGAATGTCTGTGCGGCAGCGAATGCAGTTCCAAGGGACAGTGAAAACCAGGTAGACCTTTCAGTGCTGGCAGCTTTCGTGTGGACTCAATCGCAGGACGTTTCGAATTTGGCAGCCGGGCTCTGCGACAGTCACATAGGCATTGTTGCATCATAACCAACCAAAGCTCTTGCAGAGCGCGAATGTCTGTGCGGCAGCGAATGCAGTTCCAAGGGACAGTGAAAACCAGGTAGAGCTTTCAGTGCTGGCAGCTTTCGTGTGGGCGCAATCGCTGGACGTTTCGAATTTGGCAGCCGGGCTCTGCGACAGTCACATAGGCATTGTTGCATCATAACCAACCAAACATCTTGCAGAGCGCAAATGTCTGTGCGGCAGCGAATGCAGTTCCAAGGGACAGTGAAAACCAGGTAGAGCTTTCAGTGCTGGCAGCTTTCGTGTGGGCGCAATCGCTGGACGTTTCGAATTTGGCAGCCGGGCTCTGCCAGAATCACATAGGCATTGTTGCATCATAGCCAACCAAGGCATTTGCAGAGCGCGAATGTCTGTGCGGCAGCGAATGCAGTTCCAAGGGACAGTGAAAACCAGGTAGAGCTTTCAGTGCTGGCAGCTTTCGTGTGGACTCAATCGCGGGACGTTTCGAATTTGGCAGCCGGGCTCTGCGACAGTCACATAGGCATTGTTGCATCATAACCAACCAAAGCTCTTGCAGAGCGCGAATGTCTGTGCGGCAGCGAATGCAGTTCCAAGGGACAGTGAAAACCAGGTAGAGCTTTCAGTGCTGGCAGCTTTCGTGTGGGCGCAATCGCTGGACGTTTCGAATTTGGCAGCCGGGCTCTGCGACAGTCACATAGGCATTGTTGCATCATAACCAACCAAACATCTTGCAGAGCGCAAATGTCTGTGCGGCAGCGAATGCAGTTCCAAGGGACAGTGAAAACCAGGTAGAGCTTTCAGTGCTGGAAGCTTTCGTGTGGACGCAATCACTGGACGTTTCGAATTTGGCAGCCGGGCTCTGCGACAGTCACATAGGCATTGTTGCATCATAACCAACCAAAGCTCTTGCAGAGCGTGAATGTCTGTGCGGCAGCGAATGCAGTTCCAAGGGACAGTGAAAACCAGGTAGACCTTTCAGTGCTGGCAGCTTTCGTCTGGGCGCAATCGCGGGACGTTTCGAATTTGGCAGCTGGGCTCGGCCAGAGTCACATAGGCATTGTTGCATCATAAACAACCAAGGCTTTTGCAGAGCGCGAATGTCTGTGCGGCAGCGAAGGCAGTTCCAAGGGGCAGTGAAAACCAGGTAGACCTTTCATGCTGGCAGCATTCGTGTGGGCGTAATCGCTGGACGTTTCGAATTTGGCAGCCGGGCTCTGCGACAGTCACATAGGCATTGTTGCATCATAACCAAGCAAAGCTCTTGCAGAGCGCGAATGTCTGTGCGGCAGCGAATGCAGTTCCAAGGGACAGTGAAAACCAGGTAGAGCTTTCAGTGCTGGCAGCTTTCGTGTGGGCGCAATCGCTGGACGTTTCGAATTTGGCAGCCGGGCTCTGCCAGATTCACATAGGCATTGTTGCATCATAGCCAACCAAGGCATTTGCAGAGCGCGAATGTCTGTGCGGCAGCGAATGCAGTTCCAAGGGACAGTGAAAACCAGGTAGACCTTTCAGTGCTGGCAGCTTTCGTGTGGACTCAATCGCAGGACGTTTCGAATTTGGCAGCCGGGCTCTGCGACAGTCACATAGGCATTGTTGCATCATAACCAACCAAAGCTCTTGCAGAGCGCGAATGTCTGTGCGGCAGCGAATGCAGTTCCAAGGGACAGTGAAAACCAGGTAGAGCTTTCAGTGCTGGCAGCTTTCGTGTGGGCGCAATCGCTGGACATTTCGAATTTGGCAGCCGGGCTCTGCCAGATTCACATAGGCATTGTTGCATCATAGCCAACCAAGGCATTTGCAGAGCGCGAATGTCTGTGCGGCAGCGAATGCAGTTCCAAGGGACAGTGAAAACCAGGTAGAGCTTTCAGTGCTGGCAGCTTTCGTGTGGACTCAATCGCGGGACGTTTCGAATTTGGCAGCCGGGCTCTGCGACAGTCACATAGGCATTGTTGCATCATAACCAACCAAAGTTCTTGCAGAGCGCGAATGTCTGTGCGGCAGCGAATGCAGTTCCAAGGGACAGTGAAAACCAGGTAGAGCTTTCAGTGCTGGCAGCTTTCGTGTGGGCGCAATCGCTGGACGTTTCGAATTTGGCAGCCGGGCTCTGCGACAGTCACATAGGCATTGTTGCATCATAACCAACCAAACATCTTGCAGAGCGCAAATGTCTGTGCGGCAGCGAATGCAGTTCCAAGGGACAGTGAAAACCAGGTAGAGCTTTCAGTGCTGGAAGCTTTCGTGTGGACGCAATCACTGGACGTTTCGAATTTGGCAGCCGGGCTCTGCGACAGTCACATAGGCATTGTTGCATCATAACCAACCAAAGCTCTTGCAGAGCGTGAATGTCTGTGCGGCAGCGAATGCAGTTCCAAGGGACAGTGAAAACCAGGTAGACCTTTCAGTGCTGGCAGCTTTCGTCTGGGCGCAATCGCGGGACGTTTCGAATTTGGCAGCTGGGCTCGGCCAGAGTCACATAGGCATTGTTGCATCATAAACAACCAAGGCTTTTGCAGAGCGCGAATGTCTGTGCGGCAGCGAAGGCAGTTCCAAGGGGCAGTGAAAACCAGGTAGACCTTTCATGCTGGCAGCATTCGTGTGGGCGTAATCGCTGGACGTTTCGAATTTGGCAGCCGGGCTCTGCGACAGTCACATAGGCATTGTTGCATCATAACCAAGCAAAGCTCTTGCAGAGCGCGAATGTCTGTGCGGCAGCGAATGCAGTTCCAAGGGACAGTGAAAACCAGGTAGAGCTTTCAGTGCTGGCAGCTTTCGTGTGGGCGCAATCGCTGGACGTTTCGAATTTGCAGCCGGGCTCTGCCAGATTCACATAGGCATTGTTGCATCATAGCCAACCAAGGCATTTGCAGAGCGCGAATGTCTGTGCGGCAGCGAATGCAGTTCCAAGGGACAGTGAAAACCAGGTAGACCTTTCAGTGCTGGCAGCTTTCGTGTGGATGCAATCGCTGGACGTTTCGAATTTGGCAGCCGGGCTCTGCGACAGTCACATAGGCATTGTTGCATCATAACCAACCAAAGCTCTTGCAGAGCGCGAATGTCTGTGCGGCAGCGAATGCAGTTCCAAGGAACAGTGAAAACCAGGTAGAGCTTGCAGTGCTGGCAGCTTTCGTGTGGGCGCAATCGCGGGACGTTTCGAATTTGGCAGCCGGGCTCTGCCAGAGTCACGTAGGCATTGTTGCATCATAAACAATCAAAGCTCTTGCAGAGCGCGAATGTCTGTGCGGCAGCGAATGCAGTTCCAAGGGACAGTGAAAACCAGGCAGAGCTTTCAGTGCTGGCAGCTTTCGTGTGGGCGCAATCGCGGGACGTTTCGAATTTGGCAGCTGGGCTCTGCCAGAGTCACCTAGGCATTGTTGCATCATAACTAACCAAGGCTTTTGCAGAGCGCGAATGTCTGTGCGGCAGCGAATGCAGTTCCAAGGGACAGTGAAAACCAGGTAGACCTTTCATGCTGGCAGCATTCGTGTGGGCGCAATCGCTGGACGTTTCGAATTTGGCAGCCGGGCTCTGCGACAGTCACATAAGAATTGTTGCATCATACCCAACCAAACATCTTGCAGAGCGCAAATGTCTGTGCAGCAGCGAATGCAGTTCCAAGGGACAGTGAAAACCAGGTATAGCTTTCAGTGCTGGCAGCTTTCGTGTGGGCGCAATCGCTGGACGTTTCGAATTTGGCAGCCGGGCTCGGCCAGAGTCACATAGGCATTCTTGCATAATAAACAACCAAGGCTTTTGCAGAGCGCGAATGTCTGTGCGGCAGCGAATGCAGTTCCAAGGGACAGTGAAAACCAGGTAGAGCTTTCAGTGCTGGAAGCTTTAGTGTGGACGCAATCACTGGACGTTTAGAACTTGGCAGCCGGGCTCTGCGACAGTCACATAGGCATTGTTGCATCATAACCAACCAAAGCTCTTGCAGAGCGCGAATGTCTGTGCGGCAGCGAATGCAGTTCCAAGGGACAGTGAAAACCAGGTAGAGCTTTCAGTGCTGGCAGCTTTCGTGTGGGCGCAATCGCTGGACGTTTCGAATTTGGCAGCCGGGCTCTGCCAGATTCACATAGGCACTGTTGCATCATAGCCAACCAAGGCATTTGCAGAGCGCGAATGTCTGTGCGGCAGCGAATGCAGTTCCAAGGGACAGTGAAAACCAGGTAGACCTTTCAGTGCTGGCAGCTTTCGTGTGGACGCAATCGCTGGACGTTTCGAATTTGGCAGCCGGGCTCTGCGACAGTCACATAGGCATTGTTGCATCATAACCAACCAAAGCTCTTGCAGAGCGCGAATGTCTGTGCGGCAGCGAATGCAGTTCCAAGGGACAGTGAAAACCAGGTAGAGCTTTCAGTGCTGGCAGCTTTCGTGTGGGCGCAATCGCGGGACGTTTCGAATTTGGCAGCCGGGCTCTACCAGAGTCACGTAGGCATTGTTGCATCATAAACAATCAAAGCTCTTGCAGAGCGTGAATGTCTGTGCGGCAGCGAATGCAGTTCCAAGGGACAGTGAAAACCAGGTAGAGCTTTCAGTGCTGGCAGCTTTCGTGTGGGCGCAATCGCTGGACGTTTCGAATTTGGCAGCCGGGCTCTGCGACAGTCACATAGGCATTGTTGCATCATAACCAACCAAAGCTCTTGCAGAGCGCGAATGTCTGTGCGGCAGCGAATGCAGTTCCAAGGGACAGTGAAAACCAGGTAGAGCTTTCAGTGCTGGCAGCTTTCGTCTGGGCGCAATCACGGGACGTTTCGAATTTGGCAGCCGGGCTCTGCCAGAGTCACGTAGGCATTGTTGCATCATAAACAATCAAAGCTCTTGCAGAGCGCGAATGTCTGTGCGGCAGCGAATGCAGTTCCAAGGGACAGTGAAAACCAGGTAGAGCTTTCAGTGCTGGCAGCTTTCGTGTGGGCGCAATCGCGGGACGTTTCGAATTTGGCAGCTGGGCTCTGCCAGAGTCACATAGGCATTGTTGCATCATAACTAACCAAGGCTTTTGCAGAGCGCGAATGTCTGTGCGGCAGCGAATGCAGTTCCAAGGGACAGTGAAAACCAGGTAGACCTTTCAGTGCTGGCAGCTTTCGTCTGGGCGCAATCGCGGGACGTTTCGAATTTGGCAGCTGGGCTCGGCCAGAGTCACATAGGCATTGTTGCATCATAAACAACCAAGGCTTTTGCAGAGCGCGAATGTCTGTGCGGCAGCGAATGCAGTTCCAAGGGACAGTGAAAACCAGGTAGACCTTTCATGCTGGCAGCATTCGTGTGGGCGTAATCGCTGGACGTTTCGAATTTGGCAGCCGGGCTCGGCCACAGTCACATAGGCATTGTTGCATCATAACCAACCAAAGCTCTTGCAGAGCGCGAATGTCTGTGCGGCAGCGAATGCAGTTCCAAGGGACAGTGAAAACCAGGTAGAGCTTTCAGTGCTGGCAGCTTTCGTGTGGGCGCAATCGCTGGACGTTTCGAATTTGGCAGCCGGGCTCTGCCAGATTCACATAGGCATTGTTGCATCATAGCCAACCAAGGCATTTGCAGAGCGCGAATGTCTGTGCGGCAGCGAATGCAGTTCCAAGGGACAGTGAAAACCAGGTAGACCTTTCAGTGCTGGCAGCTTTCGTGTGGACTCAATCGCGGGACGTTTCGAATTTGGCAGCCGGGCTCTGCGACAGTCACATAGGCGTTGTTGCATCATAACCAACCAAAGCTCTTGCAGAGCGCGAATGTCTGTGCGGCAGCGAATGCAGTTCCAAGGGACAGTGAAAACCAGGTAGAGCTTTCAGTGCTGGCAGCTTTCGTGTGGGCGCAATCGCTGGACGTTTCGAATTTGGCAGCCGGGCTCTGCGACAGTCACATAGGCATTGTTGCATCATAACCAACCAAACATCTTGCAGAGCGCAAATGTCTGTGCGGCAGCGAATGCAGTTCCAAGGGACAGTGAAAACCAGGTAGACCTTTCAGTGCTGGCAGCTTTCGTGTGGGCGCAATCGCTGGACGTTTCGAATTTGGCAGCCGGGCTCTGCCAGATTCACATAGGCATTGTTGCATCATAGCCAACCAAGGCATTTGCAGAGCGCGAATGTCTGTGCGGCAGCGAATGCAGTTCCAAGGGACAGTGAAAACCAGGTAGAGCTTTCAATGCTGGCAGCTTTCGTGTGGACGCAATCGCTGGACGTTTCGAATTTGGCAGCCGGGCTCTGCGACAGTCACATAGGCATTGTTGCATCATAACCAACCAAAGCTCTTGCAGAGCGCGAATGTCTGTGCGGCAGCGAATGCAGTTCCAAGGGACAGTGAAAACCAGGTAGAGCTTTCAGTGCTGGCAGCTTTCGTGTGGGCGCTATCGCTGAACGTTTCGAATTTGGCAACCGGGCTCTGCCACAGTCACATAGGCATTGTTGCATCATAGCCAACCAAGGCATTTGCAGAGCGCGAATGTCTGTGCGGCAGCGAATGCAGTTCCAAGGGACAGTGAAAACCAGGTAGAGCTTGCAGTGCTGGCAGCTTTCGTGTGGGCGCAATCGCTGGATGTTTCGAATTTGGCAGCCGGGCTCTGCGACAGTCACATAGGCATTGTTGCATCATAACCAACCAAGGCATTTGCAGAGCGCGAATGTCTGTGCGGCAGCGAATGCAGTTCCAAGGGACAGTGAAAACCAGGTAGAGCTTTCAGTGCTGGAAGCTTTCGTGTGGGCGCAATCGCTGGACGTTTCGAATTTGGCAGCCGGGCTCTGCGACAGTCACATAGGCATTGTTGCATCATAACCAACCAAACATCTTGCAGAGAGCAAATGTCTGTGCGGCAGCGAATGCAGTTCCAAGGGACAGTGAAAACCAGGTAGACCTTTCATGCTGGCAGCATTCGTGTGGGCGTAATCGCTGGACGTTTCGAATTTGGCAGCCGGGCTCTGCGACAGTCACATAAGCATTGTTGCATCATACCCAACCAAACATCTTGCAGAGGGTGAATGTCTGTGCGGCAGCGAATGCAGTTCCAAGGGACAGTGAAAACCAGGTAGAGCTTTCAGTGCTGGCAGCTTTCGTCTGGGCGCAATCGCGGGACGTTTCGAATTTGGCAGCCGGGCTCTGCGACAGTCACATAGGCATTGTTGCATCATAACCAACCAAAGCTCTTGCAGAGCGCGAATGTCTGTGCGGCAGCGAATGCAGTTCCAAGGGACAGTGAAAACCAGGTAGAGCTTTCAGTGCTGGCAGCTTTCGTGTGGGCGCAATCGCTGGACGTTTCGAATTTGGCAGCCGGGCTCTGCGACAGTCACATAGGCATTGTTGCATCATAACCAACCAAAGCATTTGCAGAGCGCGAATGTCTGTGCGGCAGCGAATGCAGTTCCAAGGGACAGTGAAAACCAGGTAGAGCTTTCAGTGCTGGCAGCTTTCGTGTGGGCGCAATCGCTGGACGTTTCGAATTTGGCAGCCGGGCTCGGCCAGAGTCACATAGGCATTGTTGCATCATAACCAACCAAGGCATTTGCAGAGCGCGAATGTCTGTGCGGCAGCGAATGCAGTTCCAAGGGACAGTGAAAACCAGGTAGAGCTTTCAGTGCTGGCAGCTTTCGTGTGGGCGCAATCGCTGGACGTTTCGAATTTGGCAGCCGGGCTCGGCCAGAGTCACATAGGCATTGTTGCATCATAAACAACCAAGGCTTTTGCAGAGCGCGAATGTCTGTGCGGCAGCGAATGCAGTTCCAAGGGACAGTGAAAACCAGGTAGAGCTTTCAGTGCTGGCAGCTTTCGTGTGGGCGCAATCGCGGGACGTTTCGAATTTGGCAGCCGGGCTCTGCGACAGTCACATAGGCATTGTTGCATCATAAACAACCAAGGCATTTGCAGAGCGCGAATGTCTGTGCGGCAGCGAATGCAGTTCCAAGGGACAGTGAAAACCAGGTAGAGCTTTCAGTGCTGGCAGCTTTCGTGTGGGCGCAATCGCGGGACGTTTCGAATTTGGCAGCCGGGCTCTGCGACACTCACATAGGCATTGTTGCATCATAACCAACCAAAGCTCTGGAAGAGAGCGAATGTCTGTGCGGCAGCGAATGCAGTTCCAAGGGACAGTGAAAACCAGGTAGAGCTTTCAGTGCTGGCAGCTTTCGTGTGGGCGCAATCGCTGGACGTTTCGAATTTGGCAGCCGGGTTCTGCGACAGTCACATAGGCATTGTTGCATCATAACCAACCAAAGGTCTTGCAGAGCGCAAATGTCTGTGCGGCAGCGAATGCAGTTCCAAGGGACAGTGAAAACCAGGTAGAGCTTTCAGTGCTGGCAGCTTTTGTGTGGGCGCAGTCTCTGGACGTTTCGAATTTGGCAGCCGGGCTCGGCCAGAGTCACATAGGCATTGTTGCATCATAACCAACCAAAGCTTTTTCATAGCGTGAATGTCTGTGCGGCAGCGAATGCAGTTCCAAGGGACAGTGAAAACCAGGTAGAGCTTTCAGTGCTGGCAGCTTTCGTCTGGGCGCAATCGCGGGACGTTTCGAATTTGGCAGCTGACCTCGGCCAGAGTCACATAGGCATTGTTGCATCATAAATAACCAAGGCTTTTGCAGAGCACGAATGTCTGTGCGGCAGCGAATGCAGTTCCAAGGGACAGTGAAAACCAGGTAGACCTTTCATGCTGGCAGCTTTCGTGTGGACTCAATCGCTGGACGTTTCGAATTTGGCAGCCGGGCTCTGCGACAGTCACATAGGCATTGTTGCATCATAACCAACCAAAGCTCTTGCAGAGCGCGAATGTCTGTGCGGCAGCGAATGCAGTTCCAAGGGACAGTGAAAACCAGGTAGAGCTTTCAGTGCTGGCAGCTTTCGTGTGGGCGCAATCTCTGGACGTTTCGAATTTGGCAGCCGGGCTCTGCCAGATTCACATAGGTATTGTTGCATCATAGCCAAGCAAGGCATTTGCAGAGCGCGAATGTCTGTGCGGCAGCGAATGCAGTTCCAAGGGACAGTGAAAACCAGGTAGAGCTTTCAGTGCTGGCAGCTTTCGTGTGGACGCAATCGCTGGACGTTTCGAATTTGGCAGCCGGGCTCTGCGACAGTCACATAGGCATTGTTGCATCATAACCAACCAAAGTTCTTGCAGAGCGCGAATGTCTGTGCGGCAGCGAATGCAGTTCCAAGGGACAGTGAAAACCAGGTAGAGCTTTCAGTGCTGGCAGCTTTCGTCTGGGCGCAATCACGGGACGTTTCGAATTTGGCAGCCGGGCTCTGCCAGAGTCACGTAGGCATTGTTGCATCATAAACAATCAAAGCTCTTGCAGAGCACGAATGTCTGTGCGGCAGCGAATGCAGTTCCAAGGGACAGTGAAAACCAGGTAGAGCTTTCAGTGCTGGCAGCTTTCGTGTGGGCGCAATCGCGGGACGTTTCGAATTTGGCAGCTGGGCTCTGCCAGAGTCACATAGGCATTGTTGCATCATAACTAACCAAGGCTTTTGCAGAGCGCGAATGTCTGTGCGGCAGCGAATGCAGTTCCAAGGGACAGTGAAAACCAGGTAGACCTTTCAGTGCTGGCAGCTTTCGTCTGGGCGCAATCGCGGGACGTTTCGAATTTGGCAGCTGGGCTCGGCCAGAGTCACATAGGCATTGTTGCATCATAAACAACCAAGGCTTTTGCAGAGCGCGAATGTCTGTGCGGCAGCGAATGCAGTTCCAAGGGACAGTGAAAACCAGGTAGACCTTTCATGCTGGCAGCATTCGTGTGGGCGTAATCGCTGGACGTTTCGAATTTGGCAGCCGGGTTCTGCGACAGTCACATAGGCATTGTTGCATCATAACCAACCAAAGCTCTTGCAGAGCGCGAATGTCTGTGCGGCAGCGAATGCAGTTCCAAGGGACAGTGAAAACCAGGTAGAGCTTTCAGTGCTGGCAGCTTTCGTGTGGGCGCAATCGCTGGACGTTTCGAATTTGGCAGCCGGGCTCTGCCAGATTCACATAGGCATTGTTGCATCATAGCCAACCAAGGCATTTGCAGAGCGCGAATGTCTGTGCGGCAGCGAATGCAGTTCCAAGGGACAGTGAAAACCAGGTAGACCTTTCAGTGCTGGCAGCTTTCGTGTGGACTCAATCGCAGGACGTTTCGAATTTGGCAGCCGGGCTCTGCGACAGTCACATAGGCATTGTTGCATCATAACCAACCAAAGCTCTTGCAGAGCGCGAATGTCTGTGCGGCAGCGAATGCAGTTCCAAGGGACAGTGAAAACCAGGTAGAGCTTTCAGTGCTGGCAGCTTTCGTGTGGGCGCAACCGCTGGACGTTTCGAATTTGGCAGCCGGGCTCTGCGACAGTCACATAGGCATTGTTGCATCATAACCAACCAAAGCTCTTGCAGAGCGCGAATGTCTGTGCGGCAGCGAATGCAGTTCCAAGGGACAGTGAAAACCAGGTAGAGCTTTCAGTGCTGGCAGCTTTCGTGTGGGCGCAATCGCTGGACGTTTCGAATTTGGCAGCCGGGCTCTGCCAGATTCACATAGGCATTGTTGCATCATAGCCAACCAAGGCATTTGCAGAGCGCGAATGTCTGTGCGGCAGCGAATGCAGTTCCAAGGGACAGTGAAAACCAGGTAGACCTTTCAGTGCTGGCAGCTTTCGTGTGGACTCAATCGCAGGACGTTTCGAATTTGGCAGCCGGGCTCTGCGACAGTCACATAGGCATTGTTGCATCATAACCAACCAAAGCTCTTGCAGAGCGCGAATGTCTGTGCGGCAGCGAATGCAGTTCCAAGGGACAGTGAAAACCAGGTAGAGCTTTCAGTGCTGGCAGCTTTCGTGTGGGCGCAATCGCTGGACGTTTCGAATTTGGCAGCCGGGCTCTGCGACAGTCACATAGGCATTGTTGCATCATAACCAACCAAACATCTTGCAGAGCGCAAATGTCTGTGCGGCAGCGAATGCAGTTCCAAGGGACAGTGAAAACCAGGTAGAGCTTTCAGTGCTGGCAGCTTTCGTGTGGGCGCAATCGCTGGACGTTTCGAATTTGGCAGCCGGGCTCTGCCAGAATCACATAGGCATTGTTGCATCATAGCCAACCAAGGCATTTGCAGAGCGCGAATGTCTGTGCGGCAGCGAATGCAGTTCCAAGGGACAGTGAAAACCAGGTAGAGCTTTCAGTGCTGGCAGCTTTCGTGTGGACTCAATCGCGGGACGTTTCGAATTTGGCAGCCGGGCTCTGCGACAGTCACATAGGCATTGTTGCATCATAACCAACCAAAGCTCTTGCAGAGCGCGAATGTCTGTGCGGCAGCGAATGCAGTTCCAAGGGACAGTGAAAACCAGGTAGAGCTTTCAGTGCTGGCAGCTTTCGTGTGGGCGCAATCGCTGGACGTTTCGAATTTGGCAGCCGGGCTCTGCGACAGTCACATAGGCATTGTTGCATCATAACCAACCAAACATCTTGCAGAGCGCAAATGTCTGTGCGGCAGCGAATGCAGTTCCAAGGGACAGTGAAAACCAGGTAGAGCTTTCAGTGCTGGAAGCTTTCGTGTGGACGCAATCACTGGACGTTTCGAATTTGGCAGCCGGGCTCTGCGACAGTCACATAGGCATTGTTGCATCATAACCAACCAAAGCTCTTGCAGAGCGTGAATGTCTGTGCGGCAGCGAATGCAGTTCCAAGGGACAGTGAAAACCAGGTAGACCTTTCAGTGCTGGCAGCTTTCGTCTGGGCGCAATCGCGGGACGTTTCGAATTTGGCAGCTGGGCTCGGCCAGAGTCACATAGGCATTGTTGCATCATAAACAACCAAGGCTTTTGCAGAGCGCGAATGTCTGTGCGGCAGCGAAGGCAGTTCCAAGGGGCAGTGAAAACCAGGTAGACCTTTCATGCTGGCAGCATTCGTGTGGGCGTAATCGCTGGACGTTTCGAATTTGGCAGCCGGGCTCTGCGACAGTCACATAGGCATTGTTGCATCATAACCAAGCAAAGCTCTTGCAGAGCGCGAATGTCTGTGCGGCAGCGAATGCAGTTCCAAGGGACAGTGAAAACCAGGTAGAGCTTTCAGTGCTGGCAGCTTTCGTGTGGGCGCAATCGCTGGACGTTTCGAATTTGGCAGCCGGGCTCTGCCAGATTCACATAGGCATTGTTGCATCATAGCCAACCAAGGCATTTGCAGAGCGCGAATGTCTGTGCGGCAGCGAATGCAGTTCCAAGGGACAGTGAAAACCAGGTAGACCTTTCAGTGCTGGCAGCTTTCGTGTGGACTCAATCGCAGGACGTTTCGAATTTGGCAGCCGGGCTCTGCGACAGTCACATAGGCATTGTTGCATCATAACCAACCAAAGCTCTTGCAGAGCGCGAATGTCTGTGCGGCAGCGAATGCAGTTCCAAGGGACAGTGAAAACCAGGTAGAGCTTTCAGTGCTGGCAGCTTTCGTGTGGGCGCAATCGCTGGACATTTCGAATTTGGCAGCCGGGCTCTGCCAGATTCACATAGGCATTGTTGCATCATAGCCAACCAAGGCATTTGCAGAGCGCGAATGTCTGTGCGGCAGCGAATGCAGTTCCAAGGGACAGTGAAAACCAGGTAGAGCTTTCAGTGCTGGCAGCTTTCGTGTGGACTCAATCGCGGGACGTTTCGAATTTGGCAGCCGGGCTCTGCGACAGTCACATAGGCATTGTTGCATCATAACCAACCAAAGTTCTTGCAGAGCGCGAATGTCTGTGCGGCAGCGAATGCAGTTCCAAGGGACAGTGAAAACCAGGTAGAGCTTTCAGTGCTGGCAGCTTTCGTGTGGGCGCAATCGCTGGACGTTTCGAATTTGGCAGCCGGGCTCTGCGACAGTCACATAGGCATTGTTGCATCATAACCAACCAAACATCTTGCAGAGCGCAAATGTCTGTGCGGCAGCGAATGCAGTTCCAAGGGACAGTGAAAACCAGGTAGAGCTTTCAGTGCTGGAAGCTTTCGTGTGGACGCAATCACTGGACGTTTCGAATTTGGCAGCCGGGCTCTGCGACAGTCACATAGGCATTGTTGCATCATAACCAACCAAAGCTCTTGCAGAGCGTGAATGTCTGTGCGGCAGCGAATGCAGTTCCAAGGGACAGTGAAAACCAGGTAGACCTTTCAGTGCTGGCAGCTTTCGTCTGGGCGCAATCGCGGGACGTTTCGAATTTGGCAGCTGGGCTCGGCCAGAGTCACATAGGCATTGTTGCATCATAAACAACCAAGGCTTTTGCAGAGCGCGAATGTCTGTGCGGCAGCGAAGGCAGTTCCAAGGGGCAGTGAAAACCAGGTAGACCTTTCATGCTGGCAGCATTCGTGTGGGCGTAATCGCTGGACGTTTCGAATTTGGCAGCCGGGCTCTGCGACAGTCACATAGGCATTGTTGCATCATAACCAAGCAAAGCTCTTGCAGAGCGCGAATGTCTGTGCGGCAGCGAATGCAGTTCCAAGGGACAGTGAAAACCAGGTAGAGCTTTCAGTGCTGGCAGCTTTCGTGTGGGCGCAATCGCTGGACGTTTCGAATTTGCAGCCGGGCTCTGCCAGATTCACATAGGCATTGTTGCATCATAGCCAACCAAGGCATTTGCAGAGCGCGAATGTCTGTGCGGCAGCGAATGCAGTTCCAAGGGACAGTGAAAACCAGGTAGACCTTTCAGTGCTGGCAGCTTTCGTGTGGATGCAATCGCTGGACGTTTCGAATTTGGCAGCCGGGCTCTGCGACAGTCACATAGGCATTGTTGCATCATAACCAACCAAAGCTCTTGCAGAGCGCGAATGTCTGTGCGGCAGCGAATGCAGTTCCAAGGAACAGTGAAAACCAGGTAGAGCTTGCAGTGCTGGCAGCTTTCGTGTGGGCGCAATCGCGGGACGTTTCGAATTTGGCAGCCGGGCTCTGCCAGAGTCACGTAGGCATTGTTGCATCATAAACAATCAAAGCTCTTGCAGAGCGCGAATGTCTGTGCGGCAGCGAATGCAGTTCCAAGGGACAGTGAAAACCAGGCAGAGCTTTCAGTGCTGGCAGCTTTCGTGTGGGCGCAATCGCGGGACGTTTCGAATTTGGCAGCTGGGCTCTGCCAGAGTCACCTAGGCATTGTTGCATCATAACTAACCAAGGCTTTTGCAGAGCGCGAATGTCTGTGCGGCAGCGAATGCAGTTCCAAGGGACAGTGAAAACCAGGTAGACCTTTCATGCTGGCAGCATTCGTGTGGGCGCAATCGCTGGACGTTTCGAATTTGGCAGCCGGGCTCTGCGACAGTCACATAAGAATTGTTGCATCATACCCAACCAAACATCTTGCAGAGCGCAAATGTCTGTGCAGCAGCGAATGCAGTTCCAAGGGACAGTGAAAACCAGGTATAGCTTTCAGTGCTGGCAGCTTTCGTGTGGGCGCAATCGCTGGACGTTTCGAATTTGGCAGCCGGGCTCGGCCAGAGTCACATAGGCATTCTTGCATAATAAACAACCAAGGCTTTTGCAGAGCGCGAATGTCTGTGCGGCAGCGAATGCAGTTCCAAGGGACAGTGAAAACCAGGTAGAGCTTTCAGTGCTGGAAGCTTTAGTGTGGACGCAATCACTGGACGTTTAGAACTTGGCAGCCGGGCTCTGCGACAGTCACATAGGCATTGTTGCATCATAACCAACCAAAGCTCTTGCAGAGCGCGAATGTCTGTGCGGCAGCGAATGCAGTTCCAAGGGACAGTGAAAACCAGGTAGAGCTTTCAGTGCTGGCAGCTTTCGTGTGGGCGCAATCGCTGGACGTTTCGAATTTGGCAGCCGGGCTCTGCCAGATTCACATAGGCACTGTTGCATCATAGCCAACCAAGGCATTTGCAGAGCGCGAATGTCTGTGCGGCAGCGAATGCAGTTCCAAGGGACAGTGAAAACCAGGTAGACCTTTCAGTGCTGGCAGCTTTCGTGTGGACGCAATCGCTGGACGTTTCGAATTTGGCAGCCGGGCTCTGCGACAGTCACATAGGCATTGTTGCATCATAACCAACCAAAGCTCTTGCAGAGCGCGAATGTCTGTGCGGCAGCGAATGCAGTTCCAAGGGACAGTGAAAACCAGGTAGAGCTTTCAGTGCTGGCAGCTTTCGTGTGGGCGCAATCGCGGGACGTTTCGAATTTGGCAGCCGGGCTCTACCAGAGTCACGTAGGCATTGTTGCATCATAAACAATCAAAGCTCTTGCAGAGCGTGAATGTCTGTGCGGCAGCGAATGCAGTTCCAAGGGACAGTGAAAACCAGGTAGAGCTTTCAGTGCTGGCAGCTTTCGTGTGGGCGCAATCGCTGGACGTTTCGAATTTGGCAGCCGGGCTCTGCGACAGTCACATAGGCATTGTTGCATCATAACCAACCAAAGCTCTTGCAGAGCGCGAATGTCTGTGCGGCAGCGAATGCAGTTCCAAGGGACAGTGAAAACCAGGTAGAGCTTTCAGTGCTGGCAGCTTTCGTCTGGGCGCAATCACGGGACGTTTCGAATTTGGCAGCCGGGCTCTGCCAGAGTCACGTAGGCATTGTTGCATCATAAACAATCAAAGCTCTTGCAGAGCGCGAATGTCTGTGCGGCAGCGAATGCAGTTCCAAGGGACAGTGAAAACCAGGTAGAGCTTTCAGTGCTGGCAGCTTTCGTGTGGGCGCAATCGCGGGACGTTTCGAATTTGGCAGCTGGGCTCTGCCAGAGTCACATAGGCATTGTTGCATCATAACTAACCAAGGCTTTTGCAGAGCGCGAATGTCTGTGCGGCAGCGAATGCAGTTCCAAGGGACAGTGAAAACCAGGTAGACCTTTCAGTGCTGGCAGCTTTCGTCTGGGCGCAATCGCGGGACGTTTCGAATTTGGCAGCTGGGCTCGGCCAGAGTCACATAGGCATTGTTGCATCATAAACAACCAAGGCTTTTGCAGAGCGCGAATGTCTGTGCGGCAGCGAATGCAGTTCCAAGGGACAGTGAAAACCAGGTAGACCTTTCATGCTGGCAGCATTCGTGTGGGCGTAATCGCTGGACGTTTCGAATTTGGCAGCCGGGCTCGGCCACAGTCACATAGGCATTGTTGCATCATAACCAACCAAAGCTCTTGCAGAGCGCGAATGTCTGTGCGGCAGCGAATGCAGTTCCAAGGGACAGTGAAAACCAGGTAGAGCTTTCAGTGCTGGCAGCTTTCGTGTGGGCGCAATCGCTGGACGTTTCGAATTTGGCAGCCGGGCTCTGCCAGATTCACATAGGCATTGTTGCATCATAGCCAACCAAGGCATTTGCAGAGCGCGAATGTCTGTGCGGCAGCGAATGCAGTTCCAAGGGACAGTGAAAACCAGGTAGACCTTTCAGTGCTGGCAGCTTTCGTGTGGACTCAATCGCGGGACGTTTCGAATTTGGCAGCCGGGCTCTGCGACAGTCACATAGGCGTTGTTGCATCATAACCAACCAAAGCTCTTGCAGAGCGCGAATGTCTGTGCGGCAGCGAATGCAGTTCCAAGGGACAGTGAAAACCAGGTAGAGCTTTCAGTGCTGGCAGCTTTCGTGTGGGCGCAATCGCTGGACGTTTCGAATTTGGCAGCCGGGCTCTGCGACAGTCACATAGGCATTGTTGCATCATAACCAACCAAACATCTTGCAGAGCGCAAATGTCTGTGCGGCAGCGAATGCAGTTCCAAGGGACAGTGAAAACCAGGTAGACCTTTCAGTGCTGGCAGCTTTCGTGTGGGCGCAATCGCTGGACGTTTCGAATTTGGCAGCCGGGCTCTGCCAGATTCACATAGGCATTGTTGCATCATAGCCAACCAAGGCATTTGCAGAGCGCGAATGTCTGTGCGGCAGCGAATGCAGTTCCAAGGGACAGTGAAAACCAGGTAGAGCTTTCAATGCTGGCAGCTTTCGTGTGGACGCAATCGCTGGACGTTTCGAATTTGGCAGCCGGGCTCTGCGACAGTCACATAGGCATTGTTGCATCATAACCAACCAAAGCTCTTGCAGAGCGCGAATGTCTGTGCGGCAGCGAATGCAGTTCCAAGGGACAGTGAAAACCAGGTAGAGCTTTCAGTGCTGGCAGCTTTCGTGTGGGCGCTATCGCTGAACGTTTCGAATTTGGCAACCGGGCTCTGCCACAGTCACATAGGCATTGTTGCATCATAGCCAACCAAGGCATTTGCAGAGCGCGAATGTCTGTGCGGCAGCGAATGCAGTTCCAAGGGACAGTGAAAACCAGGTAGAGCTTGCAGTGCTGGCAGCTTTCGTGTGGGCGCAATCGCTGGATGTTTCGAATTTGGCAGCCGGGCTCTGCGACAGTCACATAGGCATTGTTGCATCATAACCAACCAAGGCATTTGCAGAGCGCGAATGTCTGTGCGGCAGCGAATGCAGTTCCAAGGGACAGTGAAAACCAGGTAGAGCTTTCAGTGCTGGAAGCTTTCGTGTGGGCGCAATCGCTGGACGTTTCGAATTTGGCAGCCGGGCTCTGCGACAGTCACATAGGCATTGTTGCATCATAACCAACCAAACATCTTGCAGAGAGCAAATGTCTGTGCGGCAGCGAATGCAGTTCCAAGGGACAGTGAAAACCAGGTAGAGCTTTCACTGCTGGCAGCTTTCGTGTGGGCGCAATCGCGGGACGTTTCGAATTTGGCAGCCGGGCTCTGCCAGAGTCACGTAGGCATTGTTGCATCATAAAAAATCAAGGCATTTGCAGAGCGCGAATGTCTGTGCGGCAGCGAATGCAGTTCCAAGGGACAGTGAAAACCAGGTAGAGCTTTCAGTGCTGGCAGCTTTCGTGTGGGCGCAATCGCTGGACGTTTCGAATTTGGCAGCCAGGCTCTGCGACAGTCACATAGGCATTGTTGCATCATAACCAACCAAAGGTTTTGCAGAGCGCGAATGTCTGTGCGGCAGCGAATGCAGTTCCAAGGGACAGTGAAAACCAGGTAGAGCTTTCAGTGCTGGCAGCTTTCGTGTGGGCGCAATCGCGGGACGTTTCGAATTTGGCAGCTGGGCTCGGCCAGAGTCACATAGGCATTGTTGCATCATAACTAACCAAGGTTTTTGCAGAGCGCGAATGTCTGTGCGGCAGCGAATGCAGTTCCAAGGGACAGTGAAAACCAGGTAGAGCTTTCATGCTGGCAGCATTCGTGTGGGCGTAATCGCTGGACGTTTCGAATTTGGCAGCCGGGCTCTGCGACAGTCACATAGGCATTGTTGCATCATAACCAACCAAAGCTTTTGCATAGCGTGAATGTCTGTGCGGCAGCGAATGCAGTTCCAAGGGACAGTGAAAACCAGGTAGACCTTTCGGTGCTGGCAGCTTTCGTCTGGGCGCAATCGCGGGACGTTTCGAATTTGGCAGCCGGGCTCTGCGACAGTCACATAGGCATTGTTGCATCATAACCAACCAAAGGTCTTTGAAGAGCGCGAATGTCTGTGCGGCAGCGAATGCAGTTCCAAGGGACAGTGAAAACCAGGCAGACCTTTCATGCTGGCAGCATTCGTGTGGGCGTAATCGCTGGACGTTTCGAATTTGGCAGCCGGGCTCTGCGACAGTCACATAAGATTTGTTGCATCATAACCAACCAAGCATCTTGCAGAGGGCGAATGTCTGTGCGGCAGCGAATGCAGTTCCAAGGGACAGTGAAAACCAGGTAGACCTTTCAGTGCTGGCAGCTTTCGTGTGGGCGCAATCACGGGACGTTTCGAATTTGGCAGCCGGGCTCTGCGACAGTCACATAGGCATTGTTGCATCATAACCAACCAAAGCTCTTGCAGACCGCGAATGTCTGTGCGGCAGCGAATGCAGTTCCAAGGGACAGTGAAAACCAGGTAGAGCTTTCAGTGCTGGCAGCTTTCGTGTGGGCGCTATCGCTGGACGTTTCGAATTTGGCAGCCGGGCTCGGCCAGAGTCACATAGGCATTGTTGCATCATAGCCAACCAAGGCATTTGCAGAGCGCGAATGTCTGTGCGGCAGCGTATGCAGTTCCAAGGGACAGTGAAAACCAGGTAGAGCTTTCAGTGCTGGCAGCTTTCGTGTGGGCGCAATCGCTGGACGTTTCGAATTTGGCAGCCGGGCTCTGCGACAGTCACATAGGCATTGTTGCATCATAACCAACAAAAGGTTTTGCAGAGCGCGAATGTCTGTGCGGCAGCGAATGCAGTTCCAAGGGACAGTGAAAACCAGGTAGAGCTTTCAGTGCTGGCAGCTTTCGTGTGGGCGCAATCGCTGGACGTTTCGAATTTGGCAGCCGGGCTCTGCGACAGTCACATAGGCATTGTTGCATCATAACCAACCAAAGCTCTTGCAGAGCACGAATGTCTGTGCGGCAGCGACTGCAGTTCCAAGGGACAGTGAAAACCAGGTAGAGCTTTCAGTGCTGGCAGCTTTCGTGTGGGCGCAATCGCTGAACGTTTCGAATTTGGTAGCCGGGCTCTTCGACAGTCACATAGGCATTGTTGCATCATAACCAACCAAGGCATTTGCAGAGCGCGAATGTCTGTGCGGCAGCGACTGCAGTTCCAAGGGACAGTGAAAACCAGGTAGAGCTTTCAGTGCTGGAAGCTTTCGTGTGGACGCAATCGCTGGACATTTCGAATTTGGCAGCCGGGCTCTGCGACAGTCACATAGGCATTGTTGCATCATAACCAACCAAAGGTTTTGCAGAGCGCGAATGTCTGTGCGGCAGCGAATGCAGTTCCAAGGGACAGTGAAAACCAGGTAGAGCTTTCAGTGCTGGCAGCTTTTGTGTGTGCGCAATCGCTGGACGTTTCGAATTTGGCAGCTGGGCTCTGCCAGAGTCACATAGGCATTGTTGCATCATAACCAACCAAAGCTCTTGCAGAGCGCGAATGTCTGTGCGGCAGCGAATGCAGTTCCAAGGGACAGTGAAAACCAGGTAGAGCTTTCAGTGCTGGCAGCTTTCGTGTGGGCGCAATCGCTGGACGTTTCGAATTTGGCAGCCGGGCTCGGCGACAGTCACATAGGCATTGTTGCATCATAAACAACCAAGGCATTTGCAGAGCGCGAATGTCTGTGCGGCAGCGAATGCAGTTCCAAGGGACAGTGAAAACCAGGTAGAGCTTGCAGTGCTGGCAGCTTTCGTGTGGGCGCAATCGCTGGATGTTTCGAATTTGGCAGCCGGGCTCTGCGACAGTCACATAGGCATTGTTGCATCATAACCAACCAAGGCATTTGCAGAGCGCGAATGTCTGTGCGGCAGCGAATGCAGTTCCAAGGGACAGTGAAAACCAGGTAGAGCTTTCAGTGCTGGCAGCTTTCGTGTGGGCGCAATCGCTGGACGTTTCGAATTTGGCAGCCGGGCTCTGCCAGAGTCACATAGGCATTGTTGCATCATAACCAACCAAGGAATTTGCAGAGCGCGAATGTCTGTGCGGCAGCGAATGCAGTTCCAAGGGACAGTGAAAACCAGGTAGAGCTTTCAGTGCTGGCAGCTTTCGTGTGGGCGCAATCGCTGGACGTTTCGAATTTGGCAGCCGGGCTCTGCGACAGTCACATAGGCATTGTTGCATCATAACCAACCAAACATCTTGCAGAGAGCAAATGTCTGTGCGGCAGCGAATGCAGTTCCAAGGGACAGTGAAAACCAGGTAGAGCTTTCAGTGCTGGCAGCTTTCGTCTGGGCGCAATCACGGGACGTTTCGAATTTGGCAGCCGGGCTCTGCGACAGTCACATAGGCATTGTTGCATCATAACCAACCAAAGCTCTTGCAGAGCGCGAATGTCTGTGCGGCAGCGAATGCAGTTCCAAGGGACAGTGAAAACCAGGTAGAGCTTTCAGTGCTGGCAGCTTTCGTGTGGGCGCAATCGCGGGACGTTTCGAATTTGGCAGCCGGGCTCTGCCAGAGTCACGTAGGCATTGTTGCATCATAAACAATCAAGGCATTTGCAGAGCGCGAATGTCTGTGCGGCAGCGAATGCAGTTCCAAGGGACAGTGGAAACTAGGTAGAGCTTTCAGTGCTGGCAGCTTTCGTGTGGGCGCAATCGCTGGACGTTTCGAATTTGGCAGCCAGGCTCTGCGACAGTCACATAGGCATTGTTGCATCATAACCAACCAAAGGTTTTGCAGAGCGCGAATGTCTGTGCGGCAGCGAATGCAGTTCCAAGGGACAGTGAAAACCAGGTAGAGCTTTCAGTGCTGGCAGCTTTCGTGTGGGCGCAATCGCGGGACGTTTCGAATTTGGCAGCTGGGCTCGGCCAGAGTCACATAGGCATTGTTGCATCATAACCAACCAAGGTTTTTGCAGAGCGCGAATGTCTGTGCGGCAGCGAATGCAGTTCCAAGGGACAGTGAAAACCAGGCAGACCTTTCATGCTGGCAGCATTCGTGTGGGCGTAATCGCTGGACGTTTCGAATTTGGCAGCCGGGCTCTGCGACAGTCACATAAGCATTGTTGCATCATAACCAACCAAGCATCTTGCAGAGGGCGAATGTCTGTGCGGCAGCGAATGCAGTTCCAAGGGACAGTGAAAACCAGGTAGACCTTTCAGTGCTGGCAGCTTTCGTGTGGGCGCAATCACGGGACGTTTCGAATTTGGCAGCCGGGCTCTGCGACAGTCACATAGGCATTGTTGCATCATAACCAACCAAAGGTTTTGCAGAGCGCGAATGTCTGTGCGGCAGCGAATGCAGTTCCAAGGGACAGTGAAAACCAGGTAGAGCTTTCAGTGCTGGCAGCTTTCGTGTGGGCGCTATCGCTGGACGTTTCGAATTTGGCAGCCGGGCTCGGCCAGAGTCACATAGGCATTGTTGCATCATAGCCAACCAAGGCATTTGCAGAGCGCGAATGTCTGTGCGGCAGCGTATGCAGTTCCAAGGGACAGTGAAAACCAGGTAGAGCTTTCAGTGCTGGCAGCTTTCGTGTGGGCGCAATCGCTGGACGTTTCGAATTTGGCAGCCGGGCTCTGCGACAGTCACATAGGCATTGTTGCATCATAACCAACAAAAGGTTTTGCAGAGCGCGAATGTCTGTGCGGCAGCGAATGCAGTTCCAAGGGACAGTGAAAACCAGGTAGAGCTTTCAGTGCTGGCAGCTTTCGTGTAGGCGCAATCGCTGGACGTTTCGAATTTGGCAGCCGGGCTCTGCGACAGTCACATAGGCATTGTTGCATCATAACCAACCAAAGCTCTTGCAGAGCACGAATGTCTGTGCGGCAGCGACTGCAGTTCCAAGGGACAGTGAAAACCAGGTAGAGCTTTCAGTGCTGGCAGCTTTCGTGTGGGCGCAATCGCTGAACGTTTCGAATTTGGTAGCCGGGCTCTTCGACAGTCACATAGGCATTGTTGCATCATAACCAACCAAGGCATTTGCAGAGCGCGAATGTCTGTGCGGCAGCGACTGCAGTTCCAAGGGACAGTGAAAACCAGGTAGAGCTTTCAGTGCTGGAAGCTTTCGTGTGGACGCAATCGCTGGACATTTCGAATTTGGCAGCCGGGCTCTGCGACAGTCACATAGGCATTGTTGCATCATAACCAACCAAAGCTTTTGCAGAGCGCGAATGTCTGTGCGGCAGCGAATGCAGTTCCAAGGGACAGTGAAAACCAGGTAGAGCTTTCAGTGCTGGCAGCTTTTGTGTGTGCGCAATCGCGGGACGTTTCGAATTTGGCAGCTGGGCTCTGCCAGAGTCACATAGGCATTGTTGCATCATAACTAACCAAGGCTTTTGCAGAGCGCGAATGTCTGTGCGGCAGCGAATGCAGTTCCAAGGGACAGTGAAAACCAGGTAGACCTTTCATGCTGGCAGCATTCGTGTGGGCGTAATCGCTGGACGTTTCGAATTTGGCAGCCGGGCTCTGCGACAGTCACATAGGCATTGTTGCATCATAACCAACCAAAGGTCTTGCAGAGCGCAAATGTCTGTGCGGCAGCGAATGCAGTTCCAAGGGACAGTGAAAACCAGGTAGAGCTTTCAGTGCTGGCAGCTTTTGTGTGGGCGCAATCTCTGGACGTTTCGAATTTCGCAGCCGGGCTCGGCCAGAGTCACATAGGCATTGTTGCATCATAACCAACCAAAGCTCTTGCAGAGCGTGAATGTCTGTGCGGCAGCGAATGCAGTTCCAAGGGACAGTGAAAACCAGGTAGACCTTTCAGTGCTGGCAGCTTTCGTCTGGGCGCAATCGCGGGACGTTTCGAATTTGGCAGCTGGGCTCGGCCAGAGTCACATAGGCATTGTTGCATCATAAACAACCAAGGCTTTTGCAGAGCGCGAATGTCTGTGCGGCAGCGAATGCAGTTCCAAGGGACAGTGAAAACCAGGTAGAGCTTTCAGTGCTGGAAGCTTTAGTGTGGACGCAATCACTGGACGTTTAGAACTTGGCAGCCGGGCTCTGCGACAGTCACATAGGCATTGTTGCATCATAACCAACCAAAGCTCTTGCAGAGCGCGAATGTCTGTGCGGCAGCGAATGCAGTTCCAAGGGACAGTGAAAACCAGGTAGAGCTTTCAGTGCTGGCAGCTTTCGTGTGGGCGCAATCGCTGGACGTTTCGAATTTGGCAGCCGGGCTCTGCCAGATTCACATAGGCACTGTTGCATCATAGCCAACCAAGGCATTTGCAGAGCGCGAATGTCTGTGCGGCAGCGAATGCAGTTCCAAGGGACAGTGAAAACCAGGTAGACCTTTCAGTGCTGGCAGCTTTCGTGTGGACGCAATCGCTGGACGTTTCGAATTTGGCAGCCGGGCTCTGCGACAGTCACATAGGCATTGTTGCATCATAACCAACCAAAGCTCTTGCAGAGCGCGAATGTCTGTGCGGCAGCGAATGCAGTTCCAAGGGACAGTGAAAACCAGGTAGAGCTTTCAGTGCTGGCAGCTTTCGTGTGGGCGCAATCGCGGGACGTTTCGAATTTGGCAGCCGGGCTCTACCAGAGTCACGTAGGCATTGTTGCATCATAAACAATCAAAGCTCTTGCAGAGCGTGAATGTCTGTGCGGCAGCGAATGCAGTTCCAAGGGACAGTGAAAACCAGGTAGAGCTTTCAGTGCTGGCAGCTTTCGTGTGGGCGCAATCGCTGGACGTTTCGAATTTGGCAGCCGGGCTCTGCGACAGTCACATAGGCATTGTTGCATCATAACCAACCAAAGCTCTTGCAGAGCGCGAATGTCTGTGCGGCAGCGAATGCAGTTCCAAGGGACAGTGAAAACCAGGTAGAGCTTTCAGTGCTGGCAGCTTTCGTCTGGGCGCAATCACGGGACGTTTCGAATTTGGCAGCCGGGCTCTGCCAGAGTCACGTAGGCATTGTTGCATCATAAACAATCAAAGCTCTTGCAGAGCGCGAATGTCTGTGCGGCAGCGAATGCAGTTCCAAGGGACAGTGAAAACCAGGTAGAGCTTTCAGTGCTGGCAGCTTTCGTCTGGGCGCAATCGCGGGACGTTTCGAATTTGGCAGCTGGGCTCTGCCAGAGTCACATAGGCATTGTTGCATCATAACTAACCAAGGCTTTTGCAGAGCGCGAATGTCTGTGCGGCAGCGAATGCAGTTCCAAGGGACAGTGAAAACCAGGTAGACCTTTCAGTGCTGGCAGCTTTCGTCTGGGCGCAATCGCGGGACGTTTCGAATTTGGCAGCTGGGCTCGGCCAGAGTCACATAGGCATTGTTGCATCATAAACAACCAAGGCTTTTGCAGAGCGCGAATGTCTGTGCGGCAGCGAATGCAGTTCCAAGGGACAGTGAAAACCAGGTAGACCTTTCATGCTGGCAGCATTCGTGTGGGCGTAATCGCTGGACGTTTCGAATTTGGCAGCCGGGCTCGGCCACAGTCACATAGGCATTGTTGCATCATAACCAACCAAAGCTCTTGCAGAGCGCGAATGTCTGTGCGGCAGCGAATGCAGTTCCAAGGGACAGTGAAAACCAGGTAGAGCTTTCAGTGCTGGCAGCTTTCGTGTGGGCGCAATCGCTGGACGTTTCGAATTTGGCAGCCGGGCTCTGCCAGATTCACATAGGCATTGTTGCATCATAGCCAACCAAGGCATTTGCAGAGCGCGAATGTCTGTGCGGCAGCGAATGCAGTTCCAAGGGACAGTGAAAACCAGGTAGACCTTTCAGTGCTGGCAGCTTTCGTGTGGACTCAATCGCGGGACGTTTCGAATTTGGCAGCCGGGCTCTGCGACAGTCACATAGGCGTTGTTGCATCATAACCAACCAAAGCTCTTGCAGAGCGCGAATGTCTGTGCGGCAGCGAATGCAGTTCCAAGGGACAGTGAAAACCAGGTAGAGCTTTCAGTGCTGGCAGCTTTCGTGTGGGCGCAATCGCTGGACGTTTCGAATTTGGCAGCCGGGCTCTGCGACAGTCACATAGGCATTGTTGCATCATAACCAACCAAACATCTTGCAGAGCGCAAATGTCTGTGCGGCAGCGAATGCAGTTCCAAGGGACAGTGAAAACCAGGTAGACCTTTCAGTGCTGGCAGCTTTCGTGTGGGCGCAATCGCTGGACGTTTCGAATTTGGCAGCCGGGCTCTGCCAGATTCACATAGGCATTGTTGCATCATAGCCAACCAAGGCATTTGCAGAGCGCGAATGTCTGTGCGGCAGCGAATGCAGTTCCAAGGGACAGTGAAAACCAGGTAGAGCTTTCAGTGCTGGCAGCTTTCGTGTGGACGCAATCGCTGGACGTTTCGAATTTGGCAGCCGGGCTCTGCGACAGTCACATAGGCATTGTTGCATCATAACCAACCAAAGCTCTTGCAGAGCGCGAATGTCTGTGCGGCAGCGAATGCAGTTCCAAGGGACAGTGAAAACCAGGTAGAGCTTTCAGTGCTGGCAGCTTTCGTGTGGGCGCTATCGCTGAACGTTTCAAATTTGGCAACCGGGCTCTGCCACAGTCACATAGGCATTGTTGCATCATAGCCAACCAAGGCATTTGCAGAGCGCGAATGTCTGTGCGGCAGCGAATGCAGTTCCAAGGGACAGTGAAAACCAGGTAGAGCTTGCAGTGCTGGCAGCTTTCGTGTGGGCGCAATCGCTGGATGTTTCGAATTTGGCAGCCGGGCTCTGCGACAGTCACATAGGCATTGTTGCATCATAACCAACCAAGGCATTTGCAGAGCGCGAATGTCTGTGCGGCAGCGAATGCAGTTCCAAGGGACAGTGAAAACCAGGTAGAGCTTTCAGTGCTGGCAGCTTTCGTGTGGGCGCAATCGCTGGACGTTTCGAATTTGGCAGCCGGGCTCTGCGACAGTCACATAGGCATTGTTGCATCATAACCAACCAAGGAATTTGCAGAGCGCGAATGTCTGTGCGGCAGCGAATGCAGTTCCAAGGGACAGTGAAAACCAGGTAGAGCTTTCAGTGCTGGCAGCTTTCGTCTGGGCGCAATCACGGGACGTTTCGTATTTGGCAGCCGGGCTCTGCGACAGTCACATAGGCATTGTTGCATCATAACCAACCAAAGCTCTTGCAGAGCGCGAATGTCTGTGCGGCAGCGAATGCAGTTCCAAGGGACAGTGAAAACCAGGTAGAGCTTTCAGTGCTGGCAGCTTTCGTGTGGGCGCAATCGCGGGACGTTTCGAATTTGGCAGCCGGGCTCTGCCAGAGTCACGTAGGCATTGTTGCATCATAAACAATCAAGGCATTTGCAGAGCGCGAATGTCTGTGCGGCAGCGAATGCAGTTCCAAGGGACAGTGAAAACCAGGTAGAGCTTTCAGTGCTGGCAGCTTTCGTGTGGGCGCAATCGCTGGACGTTTCGAATTTGGCAGCCAGGCTCTGCGACAGTCACATAGGCATTGTTGCATCATAACCAACCAAAGGTTTTGCAGAGCGCGAATGTCTGTGCGGCAGCGAATGCAGTTCCAAGGGACAGTGAAAACCAGGTAGAGCTTTCAGTGCTGGCAGCTTTCGTGTGGGCGCAATCGCGGGACGTTTCGAATTTGGCAGCTGGGCTCGGCCAGAGTCACATAGGCATTGTTGCATCATAACTAACCAAGGTTTTTGCAGAGCGCGAATGTCTGTGCGGCAGCGAATGCAGTTCCAAGGGACAGTGAAAACCAGGTAGAGCTTTCATGCTGGCAGCATTCGTGTGGGCGTAATCGCTGGACGTTTCGAATTTGGCAGCCGGGCTCTGCGACAGTCACATAGGCATTGTTGCATCATAACCAACCAAAGCTTTTGCATAGCGCGAATGTCTGTGCGGCAGCGAATGCAGTTCCAAGGGACAGTGAAAACCAGGTAGACCTTTCGGTGCTGGCAGCTTTCGTCTGGGCGCAATCGCGGGACGTTTCGAATTTGGCAGCCGGGCTCTGCGACAGTCACATAGGCATTGTTGCATCATAACCAACCAAAGGTCTTTGAAGAGCGCAAATGTCTGTGCGGCAGCGAATGCAGTTCCAAGGGACAGTGAAAACCAGGCAGACCTTTCATGCTGGCAGCATTCGTGTGGGCGTAATCGCTGGACGTTTCGAATTTGGCAGCCGGGCTCTGCGACAGTCACATAAGATTTGTTGCATCATAACCAACCAAGCATCTTGCAGAGGGCGAATGTCTGTGCGGCAGCGAATGCAGTTCCAAGGGACAGTGAAAACCAGGTAGACCTTTCAGTGCTGGCAGCTTTCGTGTGGGCGCAATCACGGGACGTTTCGAATTTGGCAGCCGGGCTCTGCGACAGTCACATAGGCATTGTTGCATCATAACCAACCAAAGCTCTTGCAGACCGCGAATGTCTGTGCGGCAGCGAATGCAGTTCCAAGGGACAGTGAAAACCAGGTAGAGCTTTCAGTGCTGGCAGCTTTCGTGTGGGCTCTATCGCTGGACGTTTCGAATTTGGCAGCCGGGCTCGGCCAGAGTCACATAGGCATTGTTGCATCATAGCCAACCAAGGCATTTGCAGAGCGCGAATGTCTGTGCGGCAGCGTATGCAGTTCCAAGGGACAGTGAAAACCAGGTAGAGCTTTCAGTGCTGGCAGCTTTCGTGTGGGCGCAATCGCTGGACGTTTCGAATTTGGCAGCCGGGCTCTGCGACAGTCACATAGGCATTGTTGCATCATAACCAACAAAAGGTTTTGCAGAGCGCGAATGTCTGTGCGGCAGCGAATGCAGTTCCAAGGGACAGTGAAAACCAGGTAGAGCTTTCAGTGCTGGCAGCTTTCGTGTGGGCGCAATCGCTGGACGTTTCGAATTTGGCAGCCGGGCTCTGCGACAGTCACATAGGCATTGTTGCATCATAACCAACCAAAGCTCTTGCAGAGCACGAATGTCTGTGCGGCAGCGACTGCAGTTCCAAGGGACAGTGAAAACCAGGTAGAGCTTTCAGTGCTGGCAGCTTTCGTGTGGGCGCAATCGCTGAACGTTTCGAATTTGGCAGCCGGGCTCTTCGACAGTCACATAGGCATTGTTGCATCATAACCAACCAAGGCATTTGCAGAGCGCGAATGTCTGTGCGGCAGCGACTGCAGTTCCAAGGGACAGTGAAAACCAGGTAGAGCTTTCAGTGCTGGAAGCTTTCGTGTGGACGCAATCGCTGGACATTTCGAATTTGGCAGCCGGGCTCTGCGACAGTCACATAGGCATTGTTGCATCATAACCAATCAAAGGTTTTGCAGAGCGCGAATGTCTGTGCGGCAGCGAATGCAGTTCCAAGGGACAGTGAAAACCAGGTAGAGCTTTCAGTGCTGGCAGCTTTTGTGTGTGCGCAATCGCTGGACGTTTCGAATTTGGCAGCTGGGCTCTGCCAGAGTCACATAGGCATTGTTGCATCATAACCAACCAAAGCTCTTGCAGAGCGCGAATGTCTGTGCGGCAGCGAATGCAGTTCCAAGGGACAGTGAAAACCAGGTAGAGCTTTCAGTGCTGGCAGCTTTCGTGTGGGCGCAATCGCTGGACGTTTCGAATTTGGCAGCCGGGCTCGGCGACAGTCACATAGGCATTGTTGCATCATAAACAACCAAGGCATTTGCAGAGCGCGAATGTCTGTGCGGCAGCGAATGCAGTTCCAAGGGACAGTGAAAACCAGGTAGAGCTTGCAGTGCTGGCAGCTTTCGTGTGGGCGCAATCGCTGGATGTTTCGAATTTGGCAGCCGGGCTCTGCGACAGTCACATAGGCATTGTTGCATCATAACCAACCAAGGCATTTGCAGAGCGCGAATGTCTGTGCGGCAGCGAATGCAGTTCCAAGGGACAGTGAAAACCAGGTAGAGCTTTCATGCTGGCAGCATTCGTGTGGGCGTAATCGCTGGACGTTTCGAATTTGGCAGCCGGGCTCTGCGACAGTCACATAAGCATTGTTGCATCATAACCAACCAAGCATCTTGCAGAGGGCGAATGTCTGTGCGGCAGCGAATGCAGTTCCAAGGGACAGTGAAAACCAGGTAGACCTTTCAGTGCTGGCAGCTTTCGTGTGGGCGCAATCACGGGACGTTTCGAATTTGGCAGCCGGGCTCTGCGACAGTCACATAGGCATTGTTGCATCATAACCAACCAAAGGTTTTGCAGAGCGCGAATGTCTGTGCGGCAGCGAATGCAGTTCCAAGGGACAGTGAAAACCAGGTAGAGCTTTCAGTGCTGGCAGCTTTCGTGTGGGCTCTATCGATGGACGTTTCGAATTTGGCAGCCGGGCTCGGCCAGAGTCACATAGGCATTGTTGCATCATAGCCAACCAAGGCATTTGCAGAGCGCGAATGTCTGTGCGGCAGCGTATGCAGTTCCAAGGGACAGTGAAAACCAGGTAGAGCTTTCAGTGCTGGCAGCTTTCGTGTGGGCGCAATCGCTGGACGTTTCGAATTTGGCAGCCGGGCTCTGCGACAGTCACATAGGCATTGTTGCATCATAACCAACAAAAGGTTTTGCAGAGCGCGAATGTCTGTGCGGCAGCGAATGCAGTTCCAAGGGACAGTGAAAACCAGGTAGAGCTTTCAGTGCTGGCAGCTTTCGTGTAGGCGCAATCGCTGGACGTTTCGAATTTGGCAGCCGGGCTCTGCGACAGTCACATAGGCATTGTTGCATCATAACCAACCAAAGCTCTTGCAGAGCACGAATGTCTGTGCGGCAGCGACTGCAGTTCCAAGGGACAGTGAAAACCAGGTAGAGCTTTCAGTGCTGGCAGCTTTCGTGTGGGCGCAATCGCTGAACGTTTCGAATTTGGTAGCCGGGCTCTTCGACAGTCACATAGGCATTGTTGCATCATAACCAACCAAGGCATTTGCAGAGCGCGAATGTCTGTGCGGCAGCGACTGCAGTTCCAAGGGACAGTGAAAACCAGGTAGAGCTTTCAGTGCTGGAAGCTTTCGTGTGGACGCAATCGCTGGACATTTCGAATTTGGCAGCCGGGCTCTGCGACAGTCACATAGGCATTGTTGCATCATAACCAACCAAAGGTTTTGCAGAGCGCGAATGTCTGTGCGGCAGCGAATGCAGTTCCAAGGGACAGTGAAAACCAGGTAGAGCTTTCAGTGCTGGCAGCTTTTGTGTGTGCGCAATCGCGGGACGTTTCGAATTTGGCAGCTGGGCTCTGCCAGAGTCACATAGGCATTGTTGCATCATAACTAACCAAGGCTTTTGCAGAGCGCGAATGTCTGTGCGGCAGCGAATGCAGTTCCAAGGGACAGTGAAAACCAGGTAGAGCTTTCATGCTGGCAGCATTCGTGTGGGCGTAATCGCTGGACGTTTCGAATTTGGCAGCCGGGCTCTGCGACAGTCACATAGGCATTGTTGCATCATAACCAACCAAAGCTCTTGCAGAGCGCGAATGTCTGTGCGGCAGCGAATGCAGTTCCAAGGGACAGTGAAAACCAGGTAGAGCTTTCAGTGCTGGCAGCTTTCGTGTGGGCGCAATCGCTGGACGTTTCGAATTTGGCAGCCGGGCTCGGCGACAGTCACATAGGCATTGTTGCATCATAAACAACCAAAGCTTTTGCAGAGCGCGAATGTCTGTACGGCAGCGAATGCAGTTCCAAGGGACAGTGAAAACCAGGTAGAGCTTTCAGTGCTGGCAGCTTTCGTGTGGGCGCAATCGCTGGACGTTTCGAATTTGGCAGCCGGGTTCTGCGACAGTCACATAGGCATTGTTGCATCATAACCAACCAAGGCATTTGCAGAGCGCGAATGTCTGTGCGGCAGCGAATGCAGTTCCAAGGGACAGTGAAAACCAGGTAGAGCTTTCAGTGCTGGCAGCTTTCGTGTGGGCACAATCGCGGGACGTTTCGAATTTGGCAGCCGGGCTCTGCGACAGTCACATAGGCATTGTTGCATCATAACCAACCAAACATCTTGCAGAGAGCGAATGTCTGTGCGGCAGCGAATGCAGTTCCAAGGGACAGTGAAAACCAGGTAGAGCTTTCAGTGCTGGCAGCTTTCGTGTGGGCGCATTCGCGGGACGTTTCGAATTTGGCAGCCGGGCTCTGCGACAGTCACATAGGTATTGTTGCATCATAACCAACCAAGGCTTTTGCAGAGCGCGAATGTCTGTGCAGCAGCGAATGCAATTCCAAGGGACAGTGAAAACCAGGTAGAGCTTTCAGTGCTGGCAGCTTTCGTGTGGGCGCAATCTCTGGACGTTTCGAATTTGGCAGCCGGGCTCTGCGACAGTCAAATAGGCATTGTTGCATCATAACCAACCAAGGCATTTGCAGAGCGCGAATGTCTGTGCGGCAGCGAATGCAGTTCCAAGGGACAGTGAAAACCAGGTAGAGCTTTCAGTGCTGGCAGCTTTCGTGTGGGCGCAATCGCTGGACGTTTGAATTTGGCAGCCGGGCTCTGCGACAGTCACATAGGCATTGTTGCATCATAACCAAACAAGGCTTTTGCAGAGCGCGAATGTCTGTGCGGCAGGGAATGCAGTTCCAAGGGACAGTGAAAACCAGGCAGAGCTTTCAGTGCTGGCGGCTTTCGTGTGGGCGCAATCGCTGGACGTTTCGAATTTGGCAGCCGGGCTCTGCGACAGTCACATAGGCATTGTTGCATCATAACCAACAAAAGGTTTTGCAGAGCGTGAATGTCTGTGCGGCAGCGAATGCAGTTCCAAGGGACAGTGAAAACCAGATAGAGCTTTCAGTGCTGGGAGCTTTCGTGTGGGCGCAGTCTCTGGACGTTTCGAATTTGGCAGCCGAGCTCTGCGACAGTCACATAGGCATTGTTGCATTATAACCAATCAAGGCATTTGCAGAGCGCGAATGTCTGTGCGGCAGCGAATGCAGTTCCAAGGGACAGTGAAAACCAGGTAGAGCTTTCAGTGCTGGCAGCTTTCGTGTGGGCGCTATCGCTGAACGTTTCGAATTTGGCAACCGGGCTCTGCCACAGTCACATAGGCATTGTTGCATCATAGCCAACCAAGGCATTTGCAGAGCGCGAATGTCTGTGCGGCAGCGAATGCAGTTCCAAGGGACAGTGAAAACCAGGTAGAGCTTGCAGTGCTGGCAGCTTTCGTGTGGGCGCAATCGCTGGATGTTTCGAATTTGGCAGCCGGGCTCTGCGACAGTCACATAGGCATTGTTGCATCATAACCAACCAAGGCATTTGCAGAGCGCGAATGTCTGTGCGGCAGCGAATGCAGTTCCAAGGGACAGTGAAAACCAGGTAGAGCTTTCAGTGCTGGCAGCTTTCCTGTGGGCGCTATCGCTGGACGTTTCGAATTTGGCAGCCGGACTCTGCGAGTGTCACATAGGCATTGTTGCATCATAACTAACCAAGGCTTTTGCATAGCGTGAATGTCTGTGCGGCAGCGAATGCAGTTCCAAGGGACAGTGAAAACCAGGTAGAGCTTTCAGTGCTGGCAGCTTTCGTGTGGGCGCAATCGCTGGACGTTTCGAATTTGGCAGCCGGGCTCTGCGACAGTCACATAGGCATTGTTGCATCATAACCAACCAAACATCTTGCAGAGAGCAAATGTCTATGCGGCAGCGAATGCAGTTCCAAGGGACAGTGAAAACCAGGTAGAGCTTTCAGTGCTGGCAGCTTTCGTCTGGGCGCAATCACGGGACGTTTCGAATTTGGCAGCCGGGCTCTGCGACAGTCACATAGGCATTGTTGCATCATAACCAACCAAAGCTCTTGCAGAGCGCGAATGTCTGTGCGGCAGCGAATGCAGTTCCAAGGGACAGTGAAAACCAGGTAGAGCTTTCAGTGCTGGCAGCTTTCGTGTGGGCGCAATCGCGGGACGTTTCGAATTTGGCAGCCGGGCTCTGCCAGAGTCACGTAGGCATTGTTGCATCATAAACAATCAAAGCTCTTGCAGAGCGCGAATGTCTGTGCGGCAGCGAATGCAGTTCCAAGGGACAGTGAAAACCAGGTAGAGCTTTCAGTGCTGGCAGCTTTCGTGTGGGCGCAATCGCTGGACGTTTCGAATTTGGCAGCCAGGCTCTGCGACAGTCACATAGGCATTGTTGCATCATAACCAACCAAAGGTTTTGCAGAGCGCGAATGTCTGTGCGGCAGCGAATGCAGTTCCAAGGGACAGTGAAAACCAGGTAGACCTTTCATGCTGGCAGCATTCGTGTGGGCGTAATCGCTGGACGTTTCGAATTTGGCAGCCGGGCTCTGCGACAGTCACATAGGCATTGTTGCATCATAACCAACCAAGCATCTTGCAGAGGGCGAATGTCTGTGCGGCAGCGAATGCAGTTCCAAGGGACAGTGAAAACCAGGTAAAGCTTTCAGTGCTGGCAGCTTTCGTGTGGACTCAATCGCTGGACATTTCGAATTTGGCAGCCGGGCTCTGCGACAGTCACATAGGCATTGTTGCATCATAACCAACCAAAGCTCTTGCATAGCGCGAATGTCTGTGCGGCAGCGAATGCAGTTCCAAGGGACAGTGAAAACCAGGTAGAGCTTTCAGTGCTGGCAGCTTTCGTGTGGGCGCAATCGCTGGACGTTTCGAATTTGGCAGCCGGGCTCTGCGACAGTCACATAGGCATTGTTGCATCATAGCCAACCAAGGCATTTGCAGAGCGCGAATGTCTGTGCGGCAGCGTATACAGTTCCAAGGGACAGTGAAAACCAGGTAGAGCTTTCAGTGCTGGCAGCTTTCGTGTGGGCGCAATCGCTGGACGTTTCGAATTTGGCAGCCGGGCTCTGCGACAGTCACATAGGCATTGTTGCATCATAACCAACAAAAGGTTTTGCAGAGCGCGAATGTCTGTGCGGCAGCGAATGCAGTTCCAAGGGACAGTGAAAACCAGGTAGAGCTTTCAGTGCTGGCAGCTTTTGTGTGGGCGCAATCGCTGGACGTTTCGAATTTGGCAGCCGGGCTCTGCGACAGTCACATAGGCATTGTTGCATCATAACCAACCAAAGCTCTTGCAGAGCACGAATGTCTGTGCGGCAGCGACTGCAGTTCCAAGGGACAGTGAAAACCAGGTACAGCTTTCAGTGCTGGCAGCTTTCGTGTGGGCGCAATCGCTGAACGTTTCGAATTTGGTAGCCGGGCTCTTCGACAGTCACATAGGCATTGTTGCATCATAACCAACCAAGGCATTTGCAGAGCGCGAATGTCTGTGCGGCAGCGAATGCAGTTCCAAGGGACAGTGAAAACCAGGTAGACCTTTCATGCTGGCAGCATTCGTGTGGGCGTAATCGCTGGACGTTTCAAATTTGGCAGCCGGGCTCGGCGACAGTCACATAGGCATTGTTGCATCATAAACAACCAAGGCTTTTGCAGAGCGCGAATGTCTGTGCGGCAGCGAATGCAGTTCCAAGGGACAGTGAAAACCAGGTAGAGCTTTCAGTGCTGGCAGCTTTCGTGTGGGCGCAATCGCTGGACGTTTCGAATTTGGCAGCCGGGTTCTGCGACAGTCACATAGGCATTGTTGCATCATAACCAACCAAGGCATTTGCAGAGCGCGAATGTCTGTGCGGCAGCGAATGCAGTTCCAAGGGACAGTGAAAACCAGGTAGAGCTTTCAGTGCTGGCAGCTTTCGTGTGGGCGCAATCACTGGACGTTTCGAATTTGGCAGCCGGGCTCTGCGACAGTCACATAGGCATTGTTGCATCATAACCAACCAAACATCTTGCAGAGAGCGAATGTCTGTGCGGCAGCGAATGCAGTTCCAAGGGACAGTGAAAACCAGGTAGAGCTTTCAGTGCTGGCAGCTTTCGTGTGGGCGCAATCGCTGGACGTTTCGAATTTGGCAGCCGGGCTCTGCGACAGTCACATAGGCATTGTTGCATCATAACCAACCAAAGCTCTTGCAGAGCACGAATGTCTGTGCGGCAGCGAATGCAGTTCCAAGGGACAGTGAAAACCAGGTAGAGCTTTCAGTGCTGGCAGCTTTCGTGTGGGCGCAATCGCTGGACGTTTCGAATTTGGCAGCCATGCTCTTCGACAGTCACATTGGCATTGTTGCATCATAACCAACCAAAGGTCTTGCAGAGCGCAAATGTCTGTGCGGCAGCGAATGCAGTTCCAAGGGACAGTGAAAACCAGGTAGAGCTTTCAGTGCTGGCAGCTTTTGTGTGGGCGCAATCTCTGGACGTTTCGAATTTGGCAGCCGGGCTCTGCGACAGTCACATAGGCATTGTTGCATCATAACCAACCAAAGCTTTTGCATAGCGTGAATGTCTGTGCGGCAGCGAATGCAGTTCCAAGGGACAGTGAAAACCAGGTAGAGCTTTCAGTGCTGGCAGCTTTCGTGTGGGCGCAATCGCGGGACGTTTCGAATTTGGCAGCTGGGCTCTGCCAGAGTCACATAGGCATTGTTGCATCATAACCAACCAAGGCATTTGCAGAGCGCGAATGTCTGTGCGACAGCGAATGCAGTTCCAAGGGACAGTGAAAACCAGGTAGAGCTTGCAGTGCTTGCATTATTCGTGTGGGCGCAATCGCTGGACGTTTCAAATTTGGCAGCCGGGCTCTGCCAGAGTCACATAGGCATTGTTGCATCATAAACAACCAAGGCTTTTGCATAGCGCGAATGTCTGTGCGGCAGCGAATGCAGTTCCAAGGGACAGTGAAAACCAGGTAGAGCTTTCAGTGCTTGCAGCTTTCGTGTGGGCGCAATCGCTGGACGTTTCGAATTTGGCAGCCGGGCTCGGCCAGAGTCACATAGGCATTGTTGCATCATAACCAACAAAAGGTTTTGCAGAGCGCGAATGTCTGTGCGGCAGGGAATGCAGTTCCAAGGGACAGTGAAAACCAGGTAGAGCTTTCAGTGCTGGCAGCTTTCGTGTGGGCGCAATCGCTGGACGTTTCGAATTTGGCAGCCGGGCTCGGCCAGAGTCACATAGGCATTGTTGCATCATAACCAACCAAAGGTCTTGCAGAGCGTGAATGTCTGTGCGGCAGCAAATGCAGTTCCAAGGGATAGTGAAAACCAGGTAGAGCTTTCAGTGCTGGCAGCTTTCGTGTGGGCGCAATCGCTGGACGTTTCGAATTTGGCAGCCGGGCTCTGCCAGAGTCACATAGGTATTGTTGCATCATAATCAGCCAAGGCATTTGCAGAGCGCGAATGTCTGTGCGGCAGCGAATGCAGTTCCAAGGGACAGTGAAAACCAGGTAGAGCTTTCAGTGCTGGCAGCTTTCGTGTGGGCGCAATCGCTGGACGTTTCGAATTTGGCAGCCGGGCTCTGCGACAGTCACATAGGCATTGTTGCATCATAATCAACCAAAGCTCTTGCAGAGCGTGAATGTCTGTGCGGCAGCGAATGCAGTTCCAAGGGACAGTGAAAACCAGGTAGAGCTTTAAGTGCTGGCAGCTTTCGTGTGGGCGCAATCGCTGGACGTTTCGAATTTGGTAGCCGGGCTCTTCGACAGTCACATAGGCATTGTTGCATCATAACCAACCAAGGCATTTGCAGAGCGCGAATGTCTGTGCGGCAGCGACTGCAGTTCCAAGGGACAGTGAAAACCAGGTAGAGCTTTCAGTGCTGGAAGCTTTCGTGTGGACGCAATCGCTGGACATTTCGAATTTGGCAGCCGGGCTCTGCGACAGTCACATAGGCATTGTTGCATCATAACCAACCAAAGCTCTTGCAGAGCGCGAATGTCTGTGCGGCAGCGAATGCAGTTCCAAGGGACAGTGAAAACCAGGTAGAGCTTTCAGTGCTGGGAGCTTTCGTGTGGGCGCAATCACTGGACGTTTCGAATTTGGCAGCCGGGCTCTGCGACAGTCACATAGGCATTGTTGCATCATAACCAACCAAGGCTTTTGCAGAGCGCGAATGTCTGTGCAGCAGCGAATGCAATTCCAAGGGACAGTGAAAACCAGGTAGACCTTTCAGTGCTGGCAGCTTTCGTGTGGGCGCAATCGCTGGACGTTTCGAATTTGGCAGCCGGGCTCGGCCAGAGTCACATAGGCATTGTTGCATCATAACCAACAAAAGGTTTTGCAGAGCGCGAATGTCTGTGCGGCAGGGAATGCAGTTCCAAGGGACAGTGAAAACCAGGTAGAGCTTTCAGTGCTGGCAGCTTTCGTGTGGGCGCAATCGCGGGACGTTTCGAATTTGGCAGCCGGGCTCGGCCAGAGTCACATAGGCATTGTTGCATCATAACCAACCAAAGGTCTTTGAAGAGCGCGAATGTCTGTGCGGCAGCGAATGCAGTTCCAAGGGACAGTGAAAACCAGGCAGACCTTTCATGCTGGCAGCATTCGTGTGGGCGTAATCGCTGGACGTTTCGAATTTGGCAGCCGGGCTCTGCGACAGTCACATAAGCATTGTTGCATCATAACCAACCAAGCATCTTGCAGAGGGCGAATGTCTGTGCGGCAGCGAATGCAGTTCCAAGGGACAGTGAAAACCAGGTAGAGCTTTCAGTGCTGGCAGCTTTCGTGTGTACTCAATCGCTGGACATTTCGAATTTGGCAGCCGGGCTCTGCGACAGTCACATAGGCATTGTTGCATCATAACGAACCAAAGCTCTTGCAGAGCGCGAATGTCTGTGCGGCAGCGAATGCAGTTCCAAGGGACAGTGAAAACCAGGTAGAGCTTTCAGTGCTGGCAGCTTTCGTGTGGGCGCAATCGCTGGACGTTTCGAATTTGGCAGCCGGGCTCTGCGACAGTCACATAGGCATTGTTGCATCATAACCAACCAAAGCTCTTGCAGAGCGCGAATGTCTGTGCGGCAGCGAATGCAGTTCCAAGGGACAGTGAAAACCAGGTAGAGCTTTCAGTGCTGGCAGCTTTCGTGTGGGCGCAATCGTTGGACGTTTCGAATTTGGCAGCCGGGCTCGGCCAGAGTCACATAGGCATTGTTGCATCATAACCAACCAAAGCTTTTGCATAGCGTGAATGTCTGTGCGGCAGCGAATGCAGTTCCAAGGGACAGTGAAAACCAGGTAGACCTTTCAGTGCTGGCAGCTTTCGTGTGGGCGCAATCGCTGGACGTTTCGAATTTGGCAGCCGGGCTCTGCGACAGTCACATAGGCATTGTTGCATCATAACCAACCAAGGCATTTGCAGAGCGCGAATGTCTGTGCGGCAGCGAATGCAGTTCCAAGGGACAGTGAAAACCAGGTAGACCTTTCAGTGCTGGCAGCTTTCGTGTGGGCGCAATCGCTGGACGTTTCGAATTTGGCAGCCGGGCTCTGCGAGAGTCACATAGGCATTGTTGCATCATAACCAACAAAAGGTTTTGCAGAGCGCGAATGTCTGTGCGGCAGCGAATGCAGTTCCAAGGGACAGTGAAAACCAGGTAGAGCTTTCAGTGCTGGCAGCTTTCGTGTGGGCGCAATCGCTGGACGTTTCGAATTTGGCAGCCGGGCTCTGCGAGAGTCACATAGGCATTGTTGCATCATAACCAACCAAAGCTCTTGCAGAGCACGAATGTCTGTGAGGCAGCGAATGCAGTTCTAAGGGACAGTGAAAACCAGGTAGAGCTTTCAGTGCTGGCAGCTTTCGTGTGGGCGCAATAGCTGGACGTTTCGAATTTGGCAGCCGGGCTCTTCGACAGTCACATAGGCATTGTTGCATCATAACCAACCAAGGCATTTGCAGAGCGCGAATGTCTGTGCGGCAGCGACTGCAGTTCCAAGGGACAGTGAAAACCAGGTAGAGCTTTCAGTGCTGGAAGCTTTCGTGTGGACGCAGTCGCTGGACGTTTCGAATTTGGCAGCCGGGCTCTGCCAGAGTCACATAGGCATTGTTGCATCATAAACAACCAAAGCTCTTGCAGAGCACGAATATCTGTGCGGCAGCGAATGCAGTTCAAGGGACAGCGAAAACCAGGTAGAGCTTTCAGTGCTGGCAGCTTTCGTGTGGGCGCAATCGCGGGACGTTTCGAATTTGGCAGCCGGGCTCTGCGACAGTCACATAGGCATTGTTGCATCATAACCAACCAAAGCTCTTGCAGAGCGCAAATGTCTGTGCGGCAGCGAATGCAGTTCCAAGGGACAGTGAAAACCAGGTAGACCTTTCAGTGCTGGCAGCTTTCGTGTGGGCGCAATCTCTGGACGTTTCGAATTTGGCAGCCGACCTCGGCCAGAGTCACATAGGAATTGTTGCATCATAACCAACCAAAGCTTTTGCATAGCGTGAATGTCTGTGCGGCAGCGAATGCAGTTCCAAGGGATAGTGAAAACCAGGTAGACCTTTCAGTGCTGGCAGCTTTCGTCTGGGCGCAATCGCGGGACGTTTCGAATTTGGCAGCTGGGCTCGGCCAGAGTCACGTAGGCATTGTTGCATCATAAACAACCAAGGCTTTTGCAGAGCGCGAATGTCTGTGCGGCAGCGAATGCAGTTCCAAGGGACAGTGAAAACCAGGTAGAGCTTTCAGTGCTGGCAGCTTTCGTGTGGGCGCTATCGCTGGACGTTTCGAATTTGGCAGCCGGGCTCTGCCAGAGTCACATAGGCATTGTTGCATCATAACCAACCAAAGCTTTTGCAGAGCGCGAATGTCTGTGCGGCAGCGAATGCAGTTCCAAGGGACAGTGAAAACCAGGTAGAGCTTTCAGTGCTGGCAGCTTTCGTGTGGGCGCAATCGCTGGACGTTTCGAATTTGGCAGCCGGGCTCTGCGACAGTCACATAGGCATTGTTGCACCATAACCAACCAAAGCTTTTGCATAGCGTGAATGTCTGTGCGGCAGCGAATGCAGTTCCAAGGGACAGTGAAAACCAGGTAGAGCTTTCAGTGCTGGCAGCTTTCGTGTGGGCGCAATCTCTGGACGTTTCGAATTTGGCAGCCGGGCTCTGCGACAGTCACATAGGCATTGTTGCATCATAACCAACCAAGGCATTTGCAGAGCGCGAATGTCTGTGCGGCAGCGAATGCAGTTCCAAGGGACAGTGAAAACCAGGTAGAGCTTTCAGTGCTGTCAGCTTTCGTGTGGGCGCTATCGCTGGACGTTTCGAATTTGGCAGCCGGGCTCTGCCAGAGTCACATAGGCATTGTTGCATCATAAACAACCAAGGCATTTGCAGAGCGCGAATGTCTGTGCGGCAGCGAATGCAGTTCCAAGGGACAGTGAAAACCAGGTAGAGCTTTCACTGCTGGCAGCTTTCGTCTGGGCGCAATCGCGGGACGTTTCGAATTTGGCAGCTGGGCTCTGCCAGAGTCACGTAGGCATTGTTGCATCATAAACAATCAAAGCTCTTGCAGAGCGCGAATGTCTGTGCGGCAGCGAACGCAGTTCCAAGGGACAGTGAAAACCAGGTAGACCTTTCAGTGCTGGCAGCTTTCGTGTGGACTCAATCACTGGACGTTTCGAATTTGGCAGCCGGGCTCTGCGACAGTCACATAGGCATTGTTGCATCATAACCAACCAAAGCTCTTGCAGAGCGCGAATGTCTGTGCGGCAGCGAATGCAGTTCCAAGGGACAGTGAAAACCAGATAGAGCTTTCAGTGCTGGGAGCTTTCGTGTGGGCGCAGTCTCTGGACGTTTCGAATTTGGCAGCCGGGCTCTGCGACAGTCACATAGGCATTGTTGCATCATAACCAATCAAGGCATTTGCAGAGCGCGAATGTCTGTGCGGCAGCGAATGCAGTTCCAAGGGACAGTGAAAACCAGGTAGAGCTTTCAGTGCTGGCAGCTTTCGTGTGGGCGCTATCGCTGAACGTTTCGAATTTGGCAACCGGGCTCTGCCACAGTCACATAGGCATTGTTGCATCATAGCCAACCAAGGCATTTGCAGAGCGCGAATGTCTGTGCGGCAGCGAATGCAGTTCCAAGGGACAGTGAAAACCAGGTAGAGCTTGCAGTGCTGGCAGCTTTCGTGTGGGCGCAATCGCTGGATGTTTCGAATTTGGCAGCCGGGCTCTGCGACAGTCACATAGGCATTGTTGCATCATAACCAACCAAGGCATTTGCAGAGCGCGAATGTCTGTGCGGCAGCGAATGCAGTTCCAAGGGACAGTGAAAACCAGGTATAGCTTTCAGTGCTGGCAGCTTTCGTGTGGGCGCAATCGCTGGACGTTTCGAATTTGGCAGCCGGGCTCTGCCAGAGTCACATAGGCATTGTTGCATCATAACCAACCAAGGAATTTGCAGAGCGCGAATGTCTGTGCGGCAGCGAATGCAGTTCCAAGGGACAGTGAAAACCAGGTAGAGCTTTCAGTGCTGGCAGCTTTCCTGTGGGCGCTATCGCTGGACGTTTCGAATTTGGCAGCCGGACTCTGCGAGTGTCACATAGGCATTGTTGCATCATAACTAACCAAGGCTTTTGCATAGCGTGAATGTCTGTGCGGCAGCGAATGCAGTTCCAAGGGACAGTGAAAACCAGGTAGAGCTTTCAGTGCTGGCAGCTTTCGTGTGGGCGCAATCGCTGGACGTTTCGAATTTGGCAGCCGGGCTCTGCGACAGTCACATAGGCATTGTTGCATCATAACCAACCAAACATCTTGCAGAGAGCAAATGTCTATGCGGCAGCGAATGCAGTTCCAAGGGACAGTGAAAACCAGGTAGACCTTTCAGTGCTGGCAGCTTTCGTCTGGGCGCAATCACGGGACGTTTCGAATTTGGCAGCCGGGCTCTGCGACAGTCACATAGGCATTGTTGCATCATAACCAACCAAAGCTCTTGCAGAGCGCGAATGTCTGTGCGGCAGCGAATGCAGTTCCAAGGGACAGTGAAAACCAGGTAGAGCTTTCAGTGCTGGCAGCTTTCGTGTGGGCGCAATCGCGGGACGTTTCGAATTTGGCAGCCGGGCTCTGCCAGAGTCACGTAGGCATTGTTGCATCATAAACAATCAAAGCTCTTGCAGAGCGCGAATGTCTGTGCGGCAGCGAATGCAGTTCCAAGGGACAGTGAAAACCAGGTAGAGCTTGCAGTGCTGGCAGCTTTCGTGTGGGCGCAATCGCTGGACGTTTCGAATTTGGCAGCCAGGCTCTGCGACAGTCACCTAGGCATTGTTGCATCATAACCAACCAAAGGTTTTGCAGAGCGCGAATGTCTGTGCGGCAGCGAATGCAGTTCCAAGGGACAGTGAAAACCAGGTAGAGCTTTCAGTGCTGGCAGCTTTCGTGTGGGCGCAATCGCGGGATGTTTCGAATTTGGCAGCTGGGCTCTGCCAGAGTCACATAGGCATTGTTGCATCATAACTAACCAAGGTTTTTGCAGAGCGCGAATGTCTGTGCGGCAGCGAATGCAGTTCCAAGGGACAGTGAAAACCAGGTAGACCTTTCATGCTGGCAGCATTCGTGTGGGCGTAATCGCTGGACGTTTCGAATTTGGCAGCCGGGCTCTGCGACAGTCACGTAGGCATTGTTGCATCATAACCAACCAAGGCATTTGCAGAGCGCGAATGTCTGTGCGGCAGCGAATGCAGTTCCAAGGGACAGTGAAAACCAGGTAGAGCTTGCAGTGCTTGCATTATTCGTGTGGGCGCAATCGCTGGACGTTTCAAATTTGGCAGCCGGGCTCTGCCAGAGTCACATAGGCATTGTTGCATCATAAACAACCAAGGCTTTTGCATAGCGCGAATGTCTGTGCGGCAGCGAATGCAGTTCCAAGGGACAGTGAAAACCAGGTAGAGCTTTCAGTGCTTGCAGCTTTCGTGTGGGCGCAATCGCTGGACGTTTCGAATTTGGCAGCCGGGCTCGGCCAGAGTCACATAGGCATTGTTGCATCATAACCAACAAAAGGTTTTGCAGAGCGCGAATGTCTGTGCGGCAGGGAATGCAGTTCCAAGGGACAGTGAAAACCAGGTAGAGCTTTCAGTGCTGGCAGCTTTCGTGTGGGCGCAATCGCTGGACATTTCGAATTTGGCAGCCGGGCTCGGCCAGAGTCACATAGGCATTGTTGCATCATAACCAACCAAAGGTCTTGCAGAGCGTGAATGTCTGTGCGGCAGCAAATGCAGTTCCAAGGGATAGTGAAAACCAGGTAGAGCTTTCAGTGCTGGCAGCTTTCGTGTGGGCGCAATCGCTGGACGTTTCGAATTTGGCAGCCGGGCTCTGCCAGAGTCACATAGGTATTGTTGCATCATAATCAGCCAAGGCATTTGCAGAGCGCGAATGTCTGTGCGGCAGCGAATGCAGTTCCAAGGGACAGTGAAAACCAGGTAGAGCTTTCAGTGCTGGAAGCTTTCGTGTGGACGCAATCGCTGGACATTTCGAATTTGGCAGCCGGGCTCTGCGACAGTCACATAGGCATTGTTGCATCATAACCAACCAAAGCTCTTGCAGAGCGTGAATGTCTGTGCGGCAGCGAATGCAGTTCCAAGGGACAGTGAAAACCAGGTAGAGCTTTCAGTGCTGGGAGCTTTCGTGTGGGCGCAATCACTGGACGTTTCGAATTTGGCAGCCGGGCTCTGCGACAGTCACATAGGCATTGTTGCATCATAACCAACCAAGGCTTTTGCAGAGCGCGAATGTCTGTGCAGCAGCGAATGCAATTCCAAGGGACAGTGAAAACCAGGTAGACCTTTCAGTGCTGGCAGCTTTCGTGTGGGCGCAATCGCTGGACGTTTCGAATTTGGCAGCCGGGCTCGGCCAGAGTCACATAGGCATTGTTGCATCATAACCAACAAAAGGTTTTGCAGAGCGCGAATGTCTGTGCGGCAGCGAATGCAGTTCCAAGGGACAGTGAAAACCAGGTAGAGCTTTCAGTGCTGGCAGCTTTCGTGTGGGCGCAATCGCGGGACGTTTCGAATTTGGCAGCCGGGCTCGGCCAGAGTCACATAGGCATTGTTGCATCATAACCAACCAAAGGTCTTTGAAGAGCGCGAATGTCTGTGCGGCAGTGAATGCAGTTCCAAGGGACAGTGAAAACCAGGCAGACCTTTCATGCTGGCAGCATTCGTGTGGGCGTAATCGCTGGACGTTTCGAATTTGGCAGCCGGGCTCTGCGACAGTCACATAAGCATTGTTGCATCATAACCAACCAAGCATCTTGCAGAGGGCGAATGTCTGTGCGGCAGCGAATGCAGTTCCAAGGGACAGTGAAAACCAGGTAGAGCTTTCAGTGCTGGCAGCTTTCGTGTGTACTCAATCGCTGGACATTTCGAATTTGGCAGCCGGGCTCTGCGACAGTCACATAGGCATTGTTGCATCATAACGAACCAAAGCTCTTGCAGAGCGCGAATGTCTGTGCGGCAGCGAATGCAGTTCCAAGGGACAGTGAAAACCAGGTAGAGCTTTCAGTGCTGGCAGCTTTCGTGTGGGCGCAATCGCTGGACGTTTCGAATTTGGCAGCCGGGCTCTGCGACAGTCACATAGGCATTGTTGCATCATAACCAACCAAAGCTCTTGCAGAGCGCGAATGTCTGTGCGGCAGCGAATGCAGTTCCAAGGGACAGTGAAAACCAGGTAGAGCTTTCAGTGCTGGCAGCTTTCGTGTGGGCGCAATCGTTGGACGTTTCGAATTTGGCAGCCGGGCTCGGCCAGAGTCACATAGGCATTGTTGCATCATAACCAACCAAAGCTTTTGCATAGCGTGAATGTCTGTGCGGCAGCGAATGCAGTTCCAAGGGACAGTGAAAACCAGGTAGACCTTTCAGTGCTGGCAGCTTTCGTGTGGGCGCAATCGCTGGACGTTTCGAATTTGGCAGCCGGGCTCTGCGACAGTCACATAGGCATTGTTGCATCATAACCAACCAAGGCATTTGCAGAGCGTGAATGTCTGTGCGGCAGCGAATGCAGTTCCAAGGGACAGTGAAAACCAGGTAGAGCTTTCAGTGCTGGCAGCTTTCGTGTGGGCGCAATCGCTGGACGTTTCGAATTTGGCAGCCGGGCTCTGCGAGAGTCACATAGGCATTGTTGCATCATAACCAACAAAAGGTTTTGCAGAGCGCGAATGTCTGTGCGGCAGCGAATGCAGTTCCAAGGGACAGTGAAAACCAGGTAGAGCTTTCAGTGCTGGCAGCTTTCGTGTGGGCGCAATCGCTGGACGTTTCGAATTTGGCAGCCGGGCTCTGCGAGAGTCACATAGGCATTGTTGCATCATAACCAACCAAAGCTCTTGCAGAGCACGAATGTCTGTGAGGCAGCGAATGCAGTTCCAAGGGACAGTGAAAACCAGGTAGATCTTTCAGTGCTGGCAGCTTTCGTGTGGGCGCAATAGCTGGACGTTTCGAATTTGGCAGCCGGGCTCTTCGACAGTCACATAGGCATTGTTGCATCATAACCAACCAAAGCTCTTGCAGAGCACGAATATCTGTGCGGCAGCGAATGCAGTTCAAGGGACAGTGAAAACCAGGTAGAGCTTTCAGTGCTGGCAGCTTTCGTGTGGGCGCAATCGCGGGACGTTTCGAATTTGGCAGCCGGGCTCTGCGACAGTCACATAGGCATTGTTGCATCATAACCAACCAAAGCTCTTGCAGAGCGCAAATGTCTGTGCGGCAGCGAATGCAGTTCCAAGGGACAGTGAAAACCAGGTAGACCTTTCAGTGCTGGCAGCTTTCGTGTGGGCGCTATCGCTGGACGTTTCGAATTTGGCAGCCGGGCTCTGCCAGAGTCACATAGGCATTGTTGCATCATAACCAACCAAAGCTTTTGCAGAGCGCGAATGTCTGTGCGGCAGCGAATGCAGTTCCAAGGGACAGTGAAAACCAGGTAGAGCTTTCAGTGCTGGCAGCTTTCGTGTGGGCGCAATCGCTGGACGTTTCGAATTTGGCAGCCGGGCTCGGCCAGAGTCACATAGGCATTGTTGCACCATAACCAACCAAAGCTTTTGCATAGCGTGAATGTCTGTGCGGCAGCGAATGCAGTTCCAAGGGACAGTGAAAACCAGGTAGAGCTTTCAGTGCTGGCAGCTTTCGTGTGGGCGCAATCTCTGGACGTTTCGAATTTGGCAGCCGGGCTCTGCGACAGTCACATAGGCATTGTTGCATCATAACCAACCAAGGCATTTGCAGAGCGCGAATGTCTGTGCGGCAGCGAATGCAGTTCCAAGGGACAGTGAAAACCAGGTAGAGCTTTCAGTGCTGTCAGCTTTCGTGTGGGCGCTATCGCTGGACGTTTCGAATTTGGCAGCCGGGCTCTGCCAGAGTCACATAGGCATTGTTGCATCATAAACAACCAAGGCATTTGCAGAGCGCGAATGTCTGTGCGGCAGCGAATGCAGTTCCAAGGGACAGTGAAAACCAGGTAGAGCTTTCACTGCTGGCAGCTTTCGTCTGGGCGCAATCGCGGGACGTTTCGAATTTGGCAGCTGGGCTCTGCCAGAGTCACGTAGGCATTGTTGCATCATTAACAATCAAAGCTCTTGCAGAGCGCGAATGTCTGTGCGGCAGCGAACGCAGTTCCAAGGGACAGTGAAAACCAGGTAGAGCTTTCAGTGCTGGCAGCTTTCGTGTGGGCGCAATCGCTGGACATTTCGAATTTGGCAGCCGGGTTCTGCGACAGTCACATAGGCATTGTTGCATCATAACCAACCAAAGGTCTTGCAGAGCGCAAATGTCTGTGCGGCAGCGAATGCAGTTCCAAGGGACAGTGAAAACCAGTTAGACCTTTCAGTGCTGGCAGCTTTCGTGTGGGCGCAATCGCGGGACGTTTCGAATTTGGCAGCTGGGCTCTGCCAGAGTCACATAGGCATTGTTGCACCATAACCAACCAAAGCTCTTGCAGAGCGTGAATGTCTGTGCGGCAGCGAATGCAGTTCCAAGGGACAGTGAAAACCAGGTAGAGCTTTCAGTGCTGGCAGCTTTCGTGTGGGCGCAATCGCTGGACGTTTCGAATTTGGCAGCCGGGCTCTGCGACAGTCACATAGGCATTGTTGCATCATAACCAACCAAAGCTCTTGCAGAGCGCGAATGTCTGTGCGGCAGCGAATGCAGTTCCAAGGGACAGTGAAAACCAGATAGAGCTTTCAGTGCTGGGAGCTTTCGTGTGGGCGCAGTCTCTGGACGTTTCGAATTTGGCAGCCGGGCTCTGCGACAGTCACATAGGCATTGTTGCATCATAACCAATCAAGGCATTTGCAGAGCGCGAATGTCTGTGCGGCAGCGAATGCAGTTCCAAGGGACAGTGAAAACCAGGTAGAGCTTTCAGTGCTGGCAGCTTTCGTGTGGGCGCTATCGCTGAACGTTTCGAATTTGGCAACCGGGCTCTGCCACAGTCACATAGGCATTGTTGCATCATAGCCAACCAAGGCATTTGCAGAGCGCGAATGTCTGTGCGGCAGCGAATGCAGTTCCAAGGGACAGTGAAAACCAGGTAGAGCTTGCAGTGCTGGCAGCTTTCGTGTGGGCGCAATCGCTGGATGTTTCGAATTTGGCAGCCGGGCTCTGCGACAGTCACATAGGCATTGTTGCATCATAACCAACCAAGGCATTTGCAGAGCGCGAATGTCTGTGCGGCAGCGAATGCAGTTCCAAGGGACAGTGAAAACCAGGTATAGCTTTCAGTGCTGGCAGCTTTCGTGTGGGCGCAATCGCTGGACGTTTCGAATTTGGCAGCCGGGCTCTGCCAGAGTCACATAGGCATTGTTGCATCATAACCAACCAAGGAATTTGCAGAGCGCGAATGTCTGTGCGGCAGCGAATGCAGTTCCAAGGGACAGTGAAAACCAGGTAGAGCTTTCAGTGCTGGCAGCTTTCCTGTGGGCGCTATCGCTGGACGTTTCGAATTTGGCAGCCGGACTCAGCGAGTGTCACATAGGCATTGTTGCATCATAACTAACCAAGGCTTTTGCATAGCGTGAATGTCTGTGCGGCAGCGAATGCAGTTCCAAGGGACAGTGAAAACCAGGTAGAGCTTTCAGTGCTGGCAGCTTTCGTGTGGGCGCAATCGCTGGACGTTTCGAATTTGGCAGCCGGGCTCTGCGACAGTCACATAGGCATTGTTGCATCATAACCAACCAAACATCTTGCAGAGAGCAAATGTCTATGCGGCAGCGAATGCAGTTCCAAGGGACAGTGAAAACCAGGTAGAGCTTTCAGTGCTGGCAGCTTTCGTCTGGGCGCAATCACGGGACGTTTCGAATTTGGCAGCCGGGCTCTGCGACAGTCACATAGGCATTGTTGCATCATAACCAACCAAAGCTCTTGCAGAGCGCGAATGTCTGTGCGGCAGCGAATGCAGTTCCAAGGGACAGTGAAAACCAGGTAGAGCTTTCAGTGCTGGCAGCTTTCGTGTGGGCGCAATCGCGGGACGTTTCGAATTTGGCAGCCGGGCTCTGCCAGAGTCACGTAGGCATTGTTGCATCATAAACAATCAAAGCTCTTGCAGAGCGCGAATGTCTGTGCGGCAGCGAATGCAGTTCCAAGGGACAGTGAAAACCAGGTAGAGCTTTCAGTGCTGGCAGCTTTCGTGTGGGCGCAATCGCTGGACGTTTCGAATTTGGCAGCCAGGCTCTGCGACAGTCACATAGGCATTGTTGCATCATAACCAACCAAAGGTTTTGCAGAGCACGAATGTCTGTGCGGCAGGGAATGCAGTTCCAAGGGACAGTGAAAACCAGGTAGAGCTTTCAGTGCTGGCAGCTTTCGTGTGGGCGCAATCGCGGGACGTTTCGAATTTGGCAGCTGGGCTCGGCCAGAGTCACATAGGCATTGTTGCATCATAACTAACCAAGGTTTTTGCAGAGCGCGAATGTCTGTGCGGCAGCGAATGCAGTTCCAAGGGACAGTGAAAACCAGGTAGACCTTTCATGCTGGCAGCATTCGTGTGGGCGTAATCGCTGGACGTTTCGAATTTGGCAGCCGGGCTCTGCGACAGTCACGTAGGCATTGTTGCATCATAACCAACCAAAGCTTTTGCATAGCGTGAATGTCTGTGCGGCAGCGAATGCAGTTCCAAGGGACAGTGAAAACCAGGTAGACCTTTCGGTGCTGGCAGCTTTCGTCTGGGCGCAATCGCGGGACGTTTCGAATTTGGCAGCTGGGCTCGGCCAGAGTCACATAGGCATTGTTGCATCATAACCAATCAAGGCATTTGCAGAGCGCGAATGTCTGTGCGGCAGCGACTGCAGTTCCAAGGGACAGTGAAAACCAGGTAGAGCTTTCAGTGCTGGAAGCTTTCGTGTGGACGCAATCACTGGACATTTCGAATTTGGCAGCCGGGCTCTGCGACAGTCACATAGGCATTGTTGCATCATAACCAACCAAAGGTTTTGCAGAGCGCGAATGTCTGTGCGGCAGCGAATGCAGTTCCAAGGGACAGTGAAAACCAGGTAGAGCTTTCAGTGCTGGCAGCTTTCTTGTGGGCGCAATCGCTGGACGTTTCGAATTTGGCAGCCGGGCTCTGCCAGAGTCACATAGGAATTGTTGCATCATAACCAACCAAGGAATTTGCATAGCGTGAATGTCTGTGCGGCAGCGAATGCAGCTCCAAGGGACACTGAAAACCAGGTAGACCTTTCGGTGCTGGCAGCTTTCATCTGGGCGCAATCGCGGGACATTTCGAATTTGGCAGCTGGGCTCGGCCAGAGTCACATAGGCATTGTTGCATCATAAACAACCAAGGCTTTTGAAGAGCACGAATGTCTGTGCGGCAGCGAATGCAGTTCCAAGGGACAGTGAAAACCAGGTAGACCTTTCATGCTGGCAGCATTCGTGTGGGCGTAATCGCTGGACGTTTCGAATTTGGCAGCCGGGCTCTGCGACAGTCACATAGGCATTGTTGCATCATAACCAACCAAGCATCTTGCAGAGGGCGAATGTCTGTGCGGCAGCGAATGCAGTTCCAAGGGACAGTGAAAACCAGGTAAAGCTTTCAGTGCTGGCAGCTTTCGTGTGGACTCAATCGCTGGACATTTCGAATTTGGCAGCCGGGCTCTGCGACAGTCACATAGGCATTGTTGCATCATAACCAACCAAAGCTCTTGCATAGCGCGAATGTCTGTGCGGCAGCGAATGCAGTTCCAAGGGACAGTGAAAACCAGGTAGAGCTTTCAGTGCTGGCAGCTTTCGTGTGGGCGCAATCGCTGGACGTTTCGAATTTGGCAGCCGGGCTCTTCGACAGTCACATAGGCATTGTTGCATCATAACAAACCAAAGCTTTTGCATAGCGTGAATGTCTGTGCGGCAGCGAATGCAGTTCCAAGGGACAGTGAAAACCAGGTAGACCTTTCAGTGCTGGCAGCTTTCGTGTGGGCGCAATCGCTGGAGGTTTCGAATTTGGCAGCCGGGCTCTGCGACAGTCACATAGGCATTGTTGCATCATAGCCAACCAAGGCATTTGCAGAGCGCGAATGTCTGTGCGGCAGCGTATGCAGTTCCAAGGGACAGTGAAAACCAGGTAGAGCTTTCAGTGCTGGCAGCTTTCGTGTGGGCGCAATCGCTGGACGTTTCGAATTTGGCAGCCGGGCTCTGCGACAGTCACATAGGCATTGTTGCATCATAACCAACAAAAGGTTTTGCAGAGCGCGAATGTCTGTGCGGCAGCGAATGCAGTTCCAAGGGACAGTGAAAACCAGGTAGAGCTTTCAGTGCTGGCAGCTTTCGTGTGGGCGCAATCGCTGGACGTTTCGAATTTGGCAGCCGGGCTCTGCGACAGTCACATAGGCATTGTTGCATCATAACCAACCAAAGCTCTTGCAGAGCACGAATGTCTGTGCGGCAGCGACTGCAGTTCCAAGGGACAGTGAAAACCAGGTAGAGCTTTCAGTGCTGGCAGCTTTCGTGTGGGCGCAATCGCTGAACGTTTCGAATTTGGTAGCCGGGCTCTTCGACAGTCACATAGGCATTGTTGCATCATAACCAACCAAGGCATTTGCAGAGCGCGAATGTCTGTGCGGCAGCGAATGCAGTTCCAAGGGACAGTGAAAACCAGGTAGACCTTTCATGCTGGCAGCATTCGTGTGGGCGTAATCGCTGGACGTTTCGAATTTGGCAGCCGGGCTCGGCGACAGTCACATAGGCATTGTTGCATCATAAACAACCAAGGCTTTTGCAGAGCGCGAATGTCTGTGCGGCAGCGAATGCAGTTCCAAGGGACAGTGAAAACCAGGTAGAGCTTTCAGTGCTGGCAGCTTTCGTGTGGGCGCAATCGCTGGACGTTTCGAATTTGGCAGCCGGGTTCTGCGACAGTCACATAGGCATTGTTGCATCATAACCAACCAAGGCATTTGCAGAGCGCGAATGTCTGTGCGGCAGCGAATGCAGTTCCAAGGGACAGTGAAAACCAGGTAGAGCTTTCAGTGCTGGCAGCTTTCGTGTGGGCGCAATCGCGGGACGTTTCGAATTTGGCAGCCGGGCTCTGCGACAGTCACATAGGCATTGTTGCATCATAACCAACCAAACATCTTGCAGAGAGCGAATGTCTGTGCGGCAGCGAATGCAGTTCCAAGGGACAGTGAAAACCAGGTAGAGCTTTCAGTGCTGGCAGCTTTCGTGTGGGCGCAATCGCTGGACGTTTCGAATTTGGCAGCCGGGCTCTGCGACAGTCACATAGGCATTGTTGCATCATAACCAACCAAAGCTCTTGCAGAGCACGAATGTCTGTGCGGCAGCGAATACAGTTCCAAGGGACAGTGAAAACCAGGTAGAGCTTTCAGTGCTGGCAGCTTTCGTGTGGGCGCAATCGCTGGACGTTTCGAATTTGGCAGCCGTGCTCTTCGACAGTCACATAGGCATTGTTGCATCATAACCAACCAAAGGTCTTGCAGAGCGCAAATGTCTGTGCGGCAGCGAATGCAGTTCCAAGGGACACTGAAAACCAGGTAGAGCTTTCAGTGCTGGCAGCTTTTGTGTGGGCGCAATCTCTGGACGTTTCGAATTTGGCAGCCGGGCTCTGCGACAGTCACATAGGCATTGTTGCATCATAACCAACCAAAGCTTTTGCATAGCGTGAATGTCTGTGCGGCAGCGAATGCAGTTCCAAGGGACAGTGAAAACCAGGTAGACCTTTCAGTGCTGGCAGCTTTCGTGTGGGCGCAATCGCGGGACGTTTCGAATTTGGCAGCTGGGCTCTGCCAGAGTCACATAGGCATTGTTGCATCATAACCAACCAAGGCATTTGCAGAGCGCGAATGTCTGTGCGGCAGCGAATGCAGTTCCAAGGGACAGTGAAAACCAGGTAGAGCTTGCAGTGCTTGCATTATTCGTGTGGGCGCAATCGCTGGACGTTTCAAATTTGGCAGCCGGGCTCTGCCAGAGTCACATAGGCATTGTTGCATCATAAACAACCAAGGCTTTTGCATAGCGCGAATGTCTGTGCGGCAGCGAATGCAGTTCCAAGGGACAGTGAAAACCAGGTAGAGCTTTCAGTGCTTGCAGCTTTCGTGTGGGCGCAATCGCGGGACGTTTCGAATTTGGCAGCCGGGCTCGGCCAGAGTCACATAGGCATTGTTGCATCATAACCAACAAAAGGTTTTGCAGAGCGCGAATGTCTGTGCGGCAGGGAATGCAGTTCCAAGGGACAGTGAAAACCAGGTAGAGCTTTCAGTGCTGGCAGCTTTCGTGTGGGCGCAATCGCTGGACGTTTCGAATTTGGCAGCCGGGCTCGGCCAGAGTCACATAGGCATTGTTGCATCATAACCAACCAAAGGTCTTGCAGAGTGTGAATGTCTGTGCGGCAGCAAATGCAGTTCCAAGGGATAGTGAAAACCAGGTAGAGCTTTCAGTGCTGGCAGCTTTCGTGTGGGCGCAATCGCTGGACGTTTCGAATTTGGCAGCCGGGCTCTGCCAGAGTCACATAGGTATTGTTGCATCATAATCAGCCAAGGCATTTGCAGAGCGCGAATGTCTGTGCGGCAGCGAATGCAGTTCCAAGGGACAGTGAAAACCAGGTAGAGCTTTCAGTGCTGGCAGCTTTCGTGTGGGCGCAATCGCGGGACGTTTCGAATTTGGCAGCTGGGCTCGGCCAGAGTCACATAGGCATTGTTGCATCATAACTAACCAAGGTTTTTGCAGAGCGCGAATGTCTGTGCGGCAGCGAATGCAGTTCCAAGGGACAGTGAAAACCAGGTAGACCTTTCATGCTGGCAGCATTCGTGTGGGCGTAATCGCTGGACGTTTCGAATTTGGCAGCCGGGCTCTGCGACAGTCACGTAGGCATTGTTGCATCATAACCAACCAAAGCTTTTGCATAGCGTGAATGTCTGTGCGGCAGCGAATGCAGTTCCAAGGGACAGTGAAAACCAGGTAGACCTTTCGGTGCTGGCAGCTTTCGTCTGGGCGCAATCGCGGGACGTTTCGAATTTGGCAGCTGAGCTCGGCCAGAGTCACATAGGCATTGTTGCATCATAACCAATCAAGGCATTTGCAGAGCGCGAATGTCTGTGCGGCAGCGACTGCAGTTCCAAGGGACAGTGAAAACCAGGTAGAGCTTTCAGTGCTGGAAGCTTTCGTGTGGACGCAATCACTGGACATTTCGAATTTGGCAGCCGGGCTCTGCGACAGTCACATAGGCATTGTTGCATCATAACCAACCAAAGGTTTTGCAGAGCGCGAATGTCTGTGCGGCAGCGACTGCAGTTCCAAGGGACAGTGAAAACCAGGTAGAGCTTTCAGTGCTGGCAGCTTTCTTGTGGGCGCAATCGCGGGACGTTTCGAATTTGGCAGCCGGGCTCTGCCAGAGTCACATAGGAATTGTTGCATCATAACCAACCAAGGAATTTGCATAGCGTGAATGTCTGTGCGGCAGCGAATGCAGCTCCAAGGGACAGTGAAAACCAGGTAGACCTTTCGGTGCTGGCAGCTTTCATCTGGGCGCAATCGCGGGACATTTCGAATTTGGCAGCTGGGCTCGGCCAGAGTCACATAGGCATTGTTGCATCATAAACAACCAAGGCTTTTGAAGAGCACGAATGTCTGTGCGGCAGCGAATGCAGTTCCAAGGGACAGTGAAAACCAGGTAGACCTTTCATGCTGGCAGCATTCGTGTGGGCGTAATCGCTGGACGTTTCGAATTTGGCAGCCGGGCTCTGCGACAGTCACATAGGCATTGTTGCATCATAACCAACCAAGCATCTTGCAGAGGGCGAATGTCTGTGCGGCAGCGAATGCAGTTCCAAGGGACAGTGAAAACCAGGTAAAGCTTTCAGTGCTGGCAGCTTTCGTGTGGACTCAATCGCTGGACATTTCGAATTTGGCAGCCGGGCTCTGCGACAGTCACATAGGCATTGTTGCATCATAACCAACCAAAGCTCTTGCATAGCGCGAATGTCTGTGCGGCAGCGAATGCAGTTCCAAGGGACAGTGAAAACCAGGTAGAGCTTTCAGTGCTGGCAGCTTTCGTGTGGGCGCAATCGCTGGACGTTTCGAATTTGGCAGCCGGGCTCTTCGACAGTCACATAGGCATTGTTGCATCATAACAAACCAAAGCTTTTGCATAGCGTGAATGTCTGTGCGGCAGCGAATGCAGTTCCAAGGGACAGTGAAAACCAGGTAGACCTTTCAGTGCTGGCAGCTTTCGTGTGGGCGCAATCGCTGGAGGTTTCGAATTTGGCAGCCGGGCTCTGCGACAGTCACATAGGCATTGTTGCATCATAGCCAACCAAGGCATTTGCAGAGCGCGAATGTCTGTGCGGCAGCGTATGCAGTTCCAAGGGACAGTGAAAACCAGGTAGAGCTTTCAGTGCTGGCAGCTTTCGTGTGGGCGCAATCGCTGGACGTTTCGAATTTGGCAGCCGGGCTCTGCGACAGTCACATAGGCATTGTTGCATCATAACCAACAAAAGGTTTTGCAGAGCGCGAATGTCTGTGCGGCAGCGAATGCAGTTCCAAGGGACAGTGAAAACCAGGTAGAGCTTTCAGTGCTGGCAGCTTTCGTGTGGGCGCAATCGCTGGACGTTTCGAATTTGGCAGCCGGGCTCTGCGACAGTCACATAGGCATTGTTGCATCATAACCAACCAAAGCTCTTGCAGAGCACGAATGTCTGTGCGGCAGCGACTGCAGTTCCAAGGGACAGTGAAAACCAGGTAGAGCTTTCAGTGCTGGCAGCTTTCGTGTGGGCGCAATCGCTGAACGTTTCGAATTTGGTAGCCGGGCTCTTCGACAGTCACATAGGCATTGTTGCATCATAACCAACCAAGGCATTTGCAGAGCGCGAATGTCTGTGCGGCAGCGAATGCAGTTCCAAGGGACAGTGAAAACCAGGTAGACCTTTCATGCTGGCAGCATTCGTGTGGGCGTAATCGCTGGACGTTTCGAATTTGGCAGCCGGGCTCGGCGACAGTCACATAGGCATTGTTGCATCATAAACAACCAAGGCTTTTGCAGAGCGCGAATGTCTGTGCGGCAGCGAATGCAGTTCCAAGGGACAGTGAAAACCAGGTAGAGCTTTCAGTGCTGGCAGCTTTCGTGTGGGCGCAATCGCTGGACGTTTCGAATTTGGCAGCCGGGTTCTGCGACAGTCACATAGGCATTGTTGCATCATAACCAACCAAGGCATTTGCAGAGCGCGAATGTCTGTGCGGCAGCGAATGCAGTTCCAAGGGACAGTGAAAACCAGGTAGAGCTTTCAGTGCTGGCAGCTTTCGTGTGGGCGCAATCGCGGGACGTTTCGAATTTGGCAGCCGGGCTCTGCGACAGTCACATAGGCATTGTTGCATCATAACCAACCAAACATCTTGCAGAGAGCGAATGTCTGTGCGGCAGCGAATGCAGTTCCAAGGGACAGTGAAAACCAGGTAGAGCTTTCAGTGCTGGCAGCTTTCGTGTGGGCGCAATCGCTGGACGTTTCGAATTTGGCAGCCGGGCTCTGCGACAGTCACATAGGCATTGTTGCATCATAACCAACCAAAGCTCTTGCAGAGCACGAATGTCTGTGCGGCAGCGAATGCAGTTCCAAGGGACAGTGAAAACCAGGTAGAGCTTTCAGTGCTGGCAGCTTTCGTGTGGGCGCAATCGCTGGACGTTTCGAATTTGGCAGCCGTGCTCTTCGACAGTCACATAGGCATTGTTGCATCATAACCAACCAAAGGTCTTGCAGAGCGCAAATGTCTGTGCGGCAGCGAATGCAGTTCCAAGGGACAGTGAAAACCAGGTAGAGCTTTCAGTGCTGGCAGCTTTTGTGTGGGCGCAATCTCTGGACGTTTCGAATTTGGCAGCCGGGCTCTGCGACAGTCACATAGGCATTGTTGCATCATAACCAAGCAAAGCTTTTGCATAGCGTGAATGTCTGTGCGGCAGCGAATGCAGTTCCAAGGGACAGTGAAAACCAGGTAGACCTTTCAGTGCTGGCAGCTTTCGTGTGGGCGCAATCGCGGGACGTTTCGAATTTGGCAGCTGGGCTCTGCCAGAGTCACATAGGCATTGTTGCATCATAACCAACCAAGGCATTTGCAGAGCGCGAATGTCTGTGCGGCAGCGAATGCAGTTCCAAGGGACAGTGAAAACCAGGTAGAGCTTGCAGTGCTTGCATTATTCGTGTGGGCGCAATCGCTGGACGTTTCAAATTTGGCAGCCGGGCTCTGCCAGAGTCACATAGGCATTGTTGCATCATAAACAACCAAGGCTTTTGCATAGCGCGAATGTCTGTGCGGCAGCGAATGCAGTTCCAAGGGACAGTGAAAACCAGGTAGAGCTTTCAGTGCTTGCAGCTTTCGTGTGGGCGCAATCGCGGGACGTTTCGAATTTGGCAGCCGGGCTCGGCCAGAGTCACATAGGCATTGTTGCATCATAACCAACAAAAGGTTTTGCAGAGCGCGAATGTCTGTGCGGCAGCGAATGCAGTTCCAAGGGACAGTGAAAACCAGGTAGAGCTTTCAGTGCTGGCAGCTTTCGTCTGGGCGCAATCGCTGGACGTTTCGAATTTGGCAGCCGGGCTCGGCCAGAGTCACATAGGCATTGTTGCATCATAACCAACCAAAGGTCTTGCAGAGTGTGAATGTCTGTGCGGCAGCAAATGCAGTTCCAAGGGATAGTGAAAACCAGGTAGAGCTTTCAGTGCTGGCAGCTTTCGTGTGGGCGCAATCGCTGGACGTTTCGAATTTGGCAGCCGGGCTCTGCCAGAGTCACATAGGTATTGTTGCATCATAATCAGCCAAGGCATTTGCAGAGCGCGAATGTCTGTGCGGCAGCGAATGCAGTTCCAAGGGACAGTGAAAACCAGGTAGAGCTTTCAGTGCTGGCAGCTTTCGTGTGGGCGCAATCGCTGGACGTTTCGAATTTGGCAGCCGGGCTCTGCGACAGTCACATAGGCATTGTTGCATCATAATCAACCAAAGCTCTTGCAGAGCGTGAATGTCTGTGCGGCAGCGAATGCAGTTCCAAGGGACAGTGAAAACCAGGTAGAGCTTTAAGTGCTGGCAGCTTTCGTGTGGGCGCAATCGCTGGATGTTTCGAATTTGGTAGCCGGGCTCTTCGACAGTCACATAGGCATTGTTGCATCATAACCAACAAAAGGTTTTGCAGAGCGCGAATGTCTGTGCGGCAGCGAATGCAGTTCCAAGGGACAGTGAAAACCAGGTAGAGCTTTCAGTGCTGGCAGCTTTCGTGTGGGCGCAATCGCTGGACGTTTCGAATTTGGCAGCCGGGCTCTGCGACAGTCACATAGGCATTGTTGCATCATAACCAACCAAAGCTCTTGCAGAGCACGAATGTCTGTGCGGCAGCGACTGCAGTTCCAAGGGACAGTGAAAACCAGGTAGAGCTTTCAGTGCTGGCAGCTTTCGTGTGGGCGCAATCGCTGAACGTTTCGAATTTGGTAGCCGGGCTCTTCGACAGTCACATAGGCATTGTTGCATCATAACCAACCAAGGCATTTGCAGAGCGCGAATGTCTGTGCGGCAGCGAATGCAGTTCCAAGGGACAGTGAAAACCAGGTAGACCTTTCATGCTGGCAGCATTCGTGTGGGCGTAATCGCTGGACGTTTCGAATTTGGCAGCCGGGCTCGGCGACAGTCACATAGGCATTGTTGCATCATAAACAACCAAGGCTTTTGCAGAGCGCGAATGTCTGTGCGGCAGCGAATGCAGTTCCAAGGGACAGTGAAAACCAGGTAGAGCTTTCAGTGCTGGCAGCTTTCGTGTGGGCGCAATCGCTGGACGTTTCGAATTTGGCAGCCGGGTTCTGCGACAGTCACATAGGCATTGTTGCATCATAACCAACCAAGGCATTTGCAGAGCGCGAATGTCTGTGCGGCAGCGAATGCAGTTCCAAGGGACAGTGAAAACCAGGTAGAGCTTTCAGTGCTGGCAGCTTTCGTGTGGGCGCAATCGCGGGACGTTTCGAATTTGGCAGCCGGGCTCTGCGACAGTCACATAGGCATTGTTGCATCATAACCAACCAAACATCTTGCAGAGAGCGAATGTCTGTGCGGCAGCGAATGCAGTTCCAAGGGACAGTGAAAACCAGGTAGAGCTTTCAGTGCTGGCAGCTTTCGTGTGGGCGCAATCGCTGGACGTTTCGAATTTGGCAGCCGGGCTCTGCGACAGTCACATAGGCATTGTTGCATCATAACCAACCAAAGCTCTTGCAGAGCACGAATGTCTGTGCGGCAGCGAATGCAGTTCCAAGGGACAGTGAAAACCAGGTAGAGCTTTCAGTGCTGGCAGCTTTCGTGTGGGCGCAATCGCTGGACGTTTCGAATTTGGCAGCCGTGCTCTTCGACAGTCACATAGGCATTGTTGCATCATAACCAACCAAAGGTCTTGCAGAGCGCAAATGTCTGTGCGGCAGCGAATGCAGTTCCAAGGGACAGTGAAAACCAGGTAGAGCTTTCAGTGCTGGCAGCTTTTGTGTGGGCGCAATCTCTGGACGTTTCGAATTTGGCAGCCGGGCTCTGCGACAGTCACATAGGCATTGTTGCATCATAACCAAGCAAAGCTTTTGCATAGCGTGAATGTCTGTGCGGCAGCGAATGCAGTTCCAAGGGACAGTGAAAACCAGGTAGACCTTTCAGTGCTGGCAGCTTTCGTGTGGGCGCAATCGCGGGACGTTTCGAATTTGGCAGCTGGGCTCTGCCAGAGTCACATAGGCATTGTTGCATCATAACCAACCAAGGCATTTGCAGAGCGCGAATGTCTGTGCGGCAGCGAATGCAGTTCCAAGGGACAGTGAAAACCAGGTAGAGCTTGCAGTGCTTGCATTATTCGTGTGGGCGCAATCGCTGGACGTTTCAAATTTGGCAGCTGGGCTCTGCCAGAGTCACATAGGCATTGTTGCATCATAAACAACCAAGGCTTTTGCATAGCGCGAATGTCTGTGCGGCAGCGAATGCAGTTCCAAGGGACAGTGAAAACCAGGTAGAGCTTTCAGTGCTTGCAGCTTTCGTGTGGGCGCAATCGCGGGACGTTTCGAATTTGGCAGCCGGGCTCGGCCAGAGTCACATAGGCATTGTTGCATCATAACCAACAAAAGGTTTTGCAGAGCGCGAATGTCTGTGCGGCAGCGAATGCAGTTCCAAGGGACAGTGAAAACCAGGTAGAGCTTTCAGTGCTGGCAGCTTTCGTGTGGGCGCAATCGCTGGACGTTTCGAATTTGGCAGCCGGGCTCGGCCAGAGTCACATAGGCATTGTTGCATCATAACCAACCAAAGGTCTTGCAGAGTGTGAATGTCTGTGCGGCAGCAAATGCAGTTCCAAGGGATAGTGAAAACCAGGTAGAGCTTTCAGTGCTGGCAGCTTTCGTGTGGGCGCAATCGCTGGACGTTTCGAATTTGGCAGCCGGGCTCTGCCAGAGTCACATAGGTATTGTTGCATCATAATCAGCCAAGGCATTTGCAGAGCGCGAATGTCTGTGCGGCAGCGAATGCAGTTCCAAGGGACAGTGAAAACCAGGTAGAGCTTTCAGTGCTGGCAGCTTTCGTGTGGGCGCAATCGCTGGACGTTTCGAATTTGGCAGCCGGGCTCTGCGACAGTCACATAGGCATTGTTGCATCATAATCAACCAAAGCTCTTGCAGAGCGTGAATGTCTGTGCGGCAGCGAATGCAGTTCCAAGGGACAGTGAAAACCAGGTAGAGCTTTAAGTGCTGGCAGCTTTCGTGTGGGCGCAATCGCTGGATGTTTCGAATTTGGTAGCCGGGCTCTTCGACAGTCACATAGGCATTGTTGCATCATAACCAACCAAGGCATTTGCAGAGCGCGAATGTCTGTGCGGCAGCGACTGCAGTTCCAAGGGACAGTGAAAACCAGGTAGAGCTTTCAGTGCTGGAAGCTTTCGTGTGGACGCAATCGCTGGACATTTCGAATTTGGCAGCCGGGCTCTGCGACAGTCACATAGGCATTGTTGCATCATAACCAACCAAAGCTCTTGCAGAGCGTGAATGTCTGTGCGGCAGCGAATGCAGTTCCAAGGGACAGTGAAAACCAGGTAGAGCTTTCAGTGCTGGGAGCTTTCGTGTGGGCGCAATCACTGGACGTTTCGAATTTGGCAGCCGGGCTCTGCGACAGTCACATAGGCATTGTTGCATCATAACCAACCAAGGCTTTTGCAGAGCGCGAATGTCTGTGCAGCAGCGAATGCAATTCCAAGGGACAGTGAAAACCAGGTAGACCTTTCAGTGCTGGCAGCTTTCGTGTGGGCGCAATCGCTGGACGTTTCGAATTTGGCAGCCGGGCTCGGCCAGAGTCACATAGGCATTGTTGCATCATAACCAACAAAAGGTTTTGCAGAGCGCGAATGTCTGTGCGGCAGGGAATGCAGTTCCAAGGGACAGTGAAAACCAGGTAGAGCTTTCAGTGCTGGCAGCTTTCGTGTGGGCGCAATCGCGGGACGTTTCGAATTTGGCAGCCGGGCTCGGCCAGAGTCACATAGGCATTGTTGCATCATAACCAACCAAAGGTCTTTGAAGAGCGCGAATGTCTGTGCGGCAGCGAATGCAGTTCCAAGGGACAGTGAAAACCAGGCAGACCTTTCATGCTGGCAGCATTCGTGTGGGCGTAATCGCTGGACGTTTCGAATTTGGCAGCCGGGCTCTGCGACAGTCACATAAGCATTGTTGCATCATAACCAACCCAGCATCTTGCAGAGGGCGAATGTCTGTGCGGCAGCGAATGCAGTTCCAAGGGACAGTGAAAACCAGGTAGAGCTTTCAGTGCTGGCAGCTTTCGTGTGGGCGCAATCGCTGGACGTTTCGAATTTGGCAGCCGGGCTCTGCGACAGTCACATAGGCATTGTTGCATCATAACCAACCAAAGCTCTTGCAGAGCGCGAATGTCTGTGCGGCAGCGAATGCAGTTCCAAGGGACAGTGAAAACCAGGTAGAGCTTTCAGTGCTGGCAGCTTTCGTGTGGGCGCAATCGTTGGACGTTTCGAATTTGGCAGCCGGGCTCGGCCAGAGTCACATAGGCATTGTTGCATCATAACCAACCAAAGCTTTTGCATAGCGTGAATGTCTGTGCGGCAGCGAATGCAGTTCCAAGGGACAGTGAAAACCAGGTAGACCTTTCAGTGCTGGCAGCTTTCGTGTGGGCGCAATCGCGGGACGTTTCGAATTTGGCAGCCGGGCTCTGCGACAGTCACATAGGCATTGTTGCATCATAACCAACCAAAGCTTTTGCATAGCGTGAATGTCTGTGCGGCAGCGAATGCAGTTCCAAGGGACAGTGAAAACCAGGTAGACCTTTCGGTGCTGGCAGCTTTCGTCTGGGCGCAATCGCGGGACGTTTCGAATTTGGCAGCTGAGCTCGGCCAGAGTCACATAGGCATTGTTGCATCATAACCAATCAAGGCATTTGCAGAGCGCGAATGTCTGTGCGGCAGCGACTGCAGTTCCAAGGGACAGTGAAAACCAGGTAGAGCTTTCAGTGCTGGAAGCTTTCGTGTGGACGCAATCACTGGACATTTCGAATTTGGCAGCCGGGCTCTGCGACAGTCACATAGGCATTGTTGCATCATAACCAACCAAAGGTTTTGCAGAGCGCGAATGTCTGTGCGGCAGCGAATGCAGTTCCAAGGGACAGTGAAAACCAGGTAGAGCTTTCAGTGCTGGCAGCTTTCTTGTGGGCGCAATCGCGGGACGTTTCGAATTTGGCAGCCGGGCTCTGCCAGAGTCACATAGGAATTGTTGCATCATAACCAACCAAGGAATTTGCATAGCGTGAATGTCTGTGCGGCAGCGAATGCAGCTCCAAGGGACAGTGAAAACCAGGTAGACCTTTCGGTGCTGGCAGCTTTCATCTGGGCGCAATCGCGGGACATTTCGAATTTGGCAGCTGGGCTCGGCCAGAGTCACATAGGCATTGTTGCATCATAAACAACCAAGGCTTTTGAAGAGCACGAATGTCTGTGCGGCAGCGAATGCAGTTCCAAGGGACAGTGAAAACCAGGTAGACCTTTCATGCTGGCAGCATTCGTGTGGGCGTAATCGCTGGACGTTTCGAATTTGGCAGCCGGGCTCTGCGACAGTCACATAGGCATTGTTGCATCATAACCAACCAAGCATCTTGCAGAGGGCGAATGTCTGTGCGGCAGCGAATGCAGTTCCAAGGGACAGTGAAAACCAGGTAAAGCTTTCAGTGCTGGCAGCTTTCGTGTGGACTCAATCGCTGGACATTTCGAATTTGGCAGCCGGGCTCTGCGACAGTCACATAGGCATTGTTGCATCATAACCAACCAAAGCTCTTGCATAGCGCGAATGTCTGTGCGGCAGCGAATGCAGTTCCAAGGGACAGTGAAAACCAGGTAGAGCTTTCAGTGCTGGCAGCTTTCGTGTGGGCGCAATCGCTGGACGTTTCGAATTTGGCAGCCGGGCTCTTCGACAGTCACATAGGCATTGTTGCATCATAACAAACCAAAGCTTTTGCATAGCGTGAATGTCTGTGCGGCAGCGAATGCAGTTCCAAGGGACAGTGAAAACCAGGTAGACCTTTCAGTGCTGGCAGCTTTCGTGTGGGCGCAATCGCTGGAGGTTTCGAATTTGGCAGCCGGGCTCTGCGACAGTCACATAGGCATTGTTGCATCATAGCCAACCAAGGCATTTGCAGAGCGCGAATGTCTGTGCGGCAGCGTATGCAGTTCCAAGGGACAGTGAAAACCAGGTAGAGCTTTCAGTGCTGGCAGCTTTCGTGTGGGCGCAATCGCGGGACGTTTCGAATTTGGCAGCCGGGCTCTGCGACAGTCACATAGGCATTGTTGCATCATAACCAACAAAAGGTTTTGCAGAGCGCGAATGTCTGTGCGGCAGCGAATGCAGTTCCAAGGGACAGTGAAAACCAGGTAGAGCTTTCAGTGCTGGCAGCTTTCGTGTGGGCGCAATCGCTGGACGTTTCGAATTTGGCAGCCGGGCTCTGCGACAGTCACATAGGCATTGTTGCATCATAACCAACCAAAGCTCTTGCAGAGCACGAATGTCTGTGCGGCAGCGACTGCAGTTCCAAGGGACAGTGAAAACCAGGTAGAGCTTTCAGTGCTGGCAGCTTTCGTGTGGGCGCAATCGCTGAACGTTTCGAATTTGGTAGCCGGGCTCTTCGACAGTCACATAGGCATTGTTGCATCATAACCAACCAAGGCATTTGCAGAGCGCGAATGTCTGTGCGGCAGCGAATGCAGTTCCAAGGGACAGTGAAAACCAGGTAGACCTTTCATGCTGGCAGCATTCGTGTGGGCGTAATCGCTGGACGTTTCGAATTTGGCAGCCGGGCTCGGCGACAGTCACATAGGCATTGTTGCATCATAAACAACCAAGGCTTTTGCAGAGCGCGAATGTCTGTGCGGCAGCGAATGCAGTTCCAAGGGACAGTGAAAACCAGGTAGAGCTTTCAGTGCTGGCAGCTTTCGTGTGGGCGCAATCGCGGGACGTTTCGAATTTGGCAGCCGGGCTCTGCGACAGTCACATAGGCATTGTTGCATCATAACCAACCAAACATCTTGCAGAGAGCGAATGTCTGTGCGGCAGCGAATGCAGTTCCAAGGGACAGTGAAAACCAGGTAGAGCTTTCAGTGCTGGCAGCTTTCGTGTGGGCGCAATCGCTGGACGTTTCGAATTTGGCAGCCGGGCTCTGCGACAGTCACATAGGCATTGTTGCATCATAACCAACCAAAGCTCTTGCAGAGCACGAATGTCTGTGCGGCAGCGAATGCAGTTCCAAGGGACAGTGAAAACCAGGTAGAGCTTTCAGTGCTGGCAGCTTTCGTGTGGGCGCAATCGCTGGACGTTTCGAATTTGGCAGCCGTGCTCTTCGACAGTCACATAGGCATTGTTGCATCATAACCAACCAAAGGTCTTGCAGAGCGCAAATGTCTGTGCGGCAGCGAATGCAGTTCCAAGGGACAGTGAAAACCAGGTAGAGCTTTCAGTGCTGGCAGCTTTTGTGTGGGCGCAATCTCTGGACGTTTCGAATTTGGCAGCCGGGCTCTGCGACAGTCACATAGGCATTGTTGCATCATAACCAAGCAAAGCTTTTGCATAGCGTGAATGTCTGTGCGGCAGCGAATGCAGTTCCAAGGGACAGTGAAAACCAGGTAGACCTTTCAGTGCTGGCAGCTTTCGTGTGGGCGCAATCGCGGGACGTTTCGAATTTGGCAGCCGGGCTCTGCCAGAGTCACATAGGCATTGTTGCATCATAACCAACCAAGGCATTTGCAGAGCGCGAATGTCTGTGCGGCAGCGAATGCAGTTCCAAGGGACAGTGAAAACCAGGTAGAGCTTGCAGTGCTTGCATTATTCGTGTGGGCGCAATCGCTGGACGTTTCAAATTTGGCAGCCGGGCTCTGCCAGAGTCACATAGGCATTGTTGCATCATAAACAACCAAGGCTTTTGCATAGCGCGAATGTCTGTGCGGCAGCGAATGCAGTTCCAAGGGACAGTGAAAACCAGGTAGAGCTTTCAGTGCTTGCAGCTTTCGTGTGGGCGCAATCGCGGGACGTTTCGAATTTGGCAGCCGGGCTCGGCCAGAGTCACATAGGCATTGTTGCATCATAACCAACAAAAGGTTTTGCAGAGCGCGAATGTCTGTGCGGCAGCGAATGCAGTTCCAAGGGACAGTGAAAACCAGGTAGAGCTTTCAGTGCTGGCAGCTTTCGTGTGGGCGCAATCGCTGGACGTTTCGAATTTGGCAGCCGGGCTCGGCCAGAGTCACATAGGCATTGTTGCATCATAACCAACCAAAGGTCTTGCAGAGTGTGAATGTCTGTGCGGCAGCAAATGCAGTTCCAAGGGATAGTGAAAACCAGGTAGAGCTTTCAGTGCTGGCAGCTTTCGTGTGGGCGCAATCGCTGGACGTTTCGAATTTGGCAGCCGGGCTCTGCCAGAGTCACATAGGTATTGTTGCATCATAATCAGCCAAGGCATTTGCAGAGCGCGAATGTCTGTGCGGCAGCGAATGCAGTTCCAAGGGACAGTGAAAACCAGGTAGAGCTTTCAGTGCTGGCAGCTTTCGTGTGGGCGCAATCGCTGGACGTTTCGAATTTGGCAGCCGGGCTCTGCGACAGTCACATAGGCATTGTTGCATCATAATCAACCAAAGCTCTTGCAGAGCGTGAATGTCTGTGCGGCAGCGAATGCAGTTCCAAGGGACAGTGAAAACCAGGTAGAGCTTTAAGTGCTGGCAGCTTTCGTGTGGGCGCAATCGCTGGATGTTTCGAATTTGGTAGCCGGGCTCTTCGACAGTCACATAGGCATTGTTGCATCATAACCAACCAAGGCATTTGCAGAGCGCGAATGTCTGTGCGGCAGCGACTGCAGTTCCAAGGGACAGTGAAAACCAGGTAGAGCTTTCAGTGCTGGAAGCTTTCGTGTGGACGCAATCGCTGGACATTTCGAATTTGGCAGCCGGGCTCTGCGACAGTCACATAGGCATTGTTGCATCATAACCAACCAAAGCTCTTGCAGAGCGTGAATGTCTGTGCGGCAGCGAATGCAGTTCCAAGGGACAGTGAAAACCAGGTAGAGCTTTCAGTGCTGGGAGCTTTCGTGTGGGCGCAATCACTGGACGTTTCGAATTTGGCAGCCGGGCTCTGCGACAGTCACATAGGCATTGTTGCATCATAACCAACCAAGGCTTTTGCAGAGCGCGAATGTCTGTGCAGCAGCGAATGCAATTCCAAGGGACAGTGAAAACCAGGTAGAGCTTTCAGTGCTGGCAGCTTTCGTGTGGGCGCAATCGCTGGACGTTTCGAATTTGGCAGCCGGGCTCGGCCAGAGTCACATAGGCATTGTTGCATCATAACCAACAAAAGGTTTTGCAGAGCGCGAATGTCTGTGCGGCAGGGAATGCAGTTCCAAGGGACAGTGAAAACCAGGTAGAGCTTTCAGTGCTGGCAGCTTTCGTGTGGGCGCAATCTCTGGACGTTTCGAATTTGGCAGCCGGGCTCTGCGACAGTCACATAGGCATTGTTGCATCATAACCAAGCAAAGCTTTTGCATAGCGTGAATGTCTGTGCGGCAGCGAATGCAGTTCCAAGGGACAGTGAAAACCAGGTAGACCTTTCAGTGCTGGCAGCTTTCGTGTGGGCGCAATCGCGGGACGTTTCGAATTTGGCAGCTGGGCTCTGCCAGAGTCACATAGGCATTGTTGCATCATAACCAACCAAGGCATTTGCAGAGCGCGAATGTCTGTGCGGCAGCGAATGCAGTTCCAAGGGACAGTGAAAACCAGGTAGAGCTTGCAGTGCTTGCATTATTCGTGTGGGCGCAATCGCTGGACGTTTCAAATTTGGCAGCCGGGCTCTGCCAGAGTCACATAGGCATTGTTGCATCATAAACAACCAAGGCTTTTGCATAGCGCGAATGTCTGTGCGGCAGCGAATGCAGTTCCAAGGGACAGTGAAAACCAGGTAGAGCTTTCAGTGCTTGCAGCTTTCGTGTGGGCGCAATCGCGGGACGTTTCGAATTTGGCAGCCGGGCTCGGCCAGAGTCACATAGGCATTGTTGCATCATAACCAACAAAAGGTTTTGCAGAGCGCGAATGTCTGTGCGGCAGCGAATGCAGTTCCAAGGGACAGTGAAAACCAGGTAGAGCTTTCAGTGCTGGCAGCTTTCGTGTGGGCGCAATCGCTGGACGTTTCGAATTTGGCAGCCGGGCTCGGCCAGAGTCACATAGGCATTGTTGCATCATAACCAACCAAAGGTCTTGCAGAGTGTGAATGTCTGTGCGGCAGCAAATGCAGTTCCAAGGGATAGTGAAAACCAGGTAGAGCTTTCAGTGCTGGCAGCTTTCGTGTGGGCGCAATCGCTGGACGTTTCGAATTTGGCAGCCGGGCTCTGCCAGAGTCACATAGGTATTGTTGCATCATAATCAGCCAAGGCATTTGCAGAGCGCGAATGTCTGTGCGGCAGCGAATGCAGTTCCAAGGGACAGTGAAAACCAGGTAGAGCTTTCAGTGCTGGCAGCTTTCGTGTGGGCGCAATCGCTGGACGTTTCGAATTTGGCAGCCGGGCTCTGCGACAGTCACATAGGCATTGTTGCATCATAATCAACCAAAGCTCTTGCAGAGCGTGAATGTCTGTGCGGCAGCGAATGCAGTTCCAAGGGACAGTGAAAACCAGGTAGAGCTTTAAGTGCTGGCAGCTTTCGTGTGGGCGCAATCGCTGGATGTTTCGAATTTGGTAGCCGGGCTCTTCGACAGTCACATAGGCATTGTTGCATCATAACCAACCAAGGCATTTGCAGAGCGCGAATGTCTGTGCGGCAGCGACTGCAGTTCCAAGGGACAGTGAAAACCAGGTAGAGCTTTCAGTGCTGGAAGCTTTCGTGTGGACGCAATCGCTGGACATTTCGAATTTGGCAGCCGGGCTCTGCGACAGTCACATAGGCATTGTTGCATCATAACCAACCAAAGCTCTTGCAGAGCGTGAATGTCTGTGCGGCAGCGAATGCAGTTCCAAGGGACAGTGAAAACCAGGTAGAGCTTTCAGTGCTGGGAGCTTTCGTGTGGGCGCAATCACTGGACGTTTCGAATTTGGCAGCCGGGCTCTGCGACAGTCACATAGGCATTGTTGCATCATAACCAACCAAGGCTTTTGCAGAGCGCGAATGTCTGTGCAGCAGCGAATGCAATTCCAAGGGACAGTGAAAACCAGGTAGAGCTTTCAGTGCTGGCAGCTTTCGTGTGGGCGCAATCGCTGGACGTTTCGAATTTGGCAGCCGGGCTCGGCCAGAGTCACATAGGCATTGTTGCATCATAACCAACAAAAGGTTTTGCAGAGCGCGAATGTCTGTGCGGCAGGGAATGCAGTTCCAAGGGACAGTGAAAACCAGGTAGAGCTTTCAGTGCTGGCAGCTTTCGTGTGGGCGCAATCGCGGGACGTTTCGAATTTGGCAGCCGGGCTCGGCCAGAGTCACATAGGCATTGTTGCATCATAACCAACCAAAGCTCTTGCAGAGCGTGAATGTCTGTGCGGCAGCGAATGCAGTTCCAAGGGACAGTGAAAACCAGGCAGACCTTTCATGCTGGCAGCATTCGTGTGGGCGCAATCGCTGGACGTTTCGAATTTGGCAGCCGGGCTCTGCGACAGTCACATAAGCATTGTTGCATCATAACCAACCCAGCATCTTGCAGAGGGCGAATGTCTGTGCGGCAGCGAATGCAGTTCCAAGGGACAGTGAAAACCAGGTAGAGCTTTCAGTGCTGGCAGCTTTCGTGTGGGCGCAATCGCTGGACGTTTCGAATTTGGCAGCCGGGCTCTGCGACAGTCACATAGGCATTGTTGCATCATAACCAACCAAAGCTCTTGCAGAGCGCGAATGTCTGTGCGGCAGCGAATGCAGTTCCAAGGGACAGTGAAAACCAGGTAGAGCTTTCAGTGCTGGCAGCTTTCGTGTGGGCGCAATCGTTGGACGTTTCGAATTTGGCAGCCGGGCTCGGCCAGAGTCACATAGGCATTGTTGCATCATAACCAACCAAAGCTTTTGCATAGCGTGAATGTCTGTGCGGCAGCGAATGCAGTTCCAAGGGACAGTGAAAACCAGGTAGACCTTTCAGTGCTGGCAGCTTTCGTGTGGGCGCAATCGCGGGACGTTTCGAATTTGGCAGCCGGGCTCTGCGACAGTCACATAGGCATTGTTGCATCATAACCAACCAAACATCTTGCAGAGAGCGAATGTCTGTGCGGCAGCGAATGCAGTTCCAAGGGACAGTGAAAACCAGGTAGAGCTTTCAGTGCTGGCAGCTTTCGTGTGGGCGCAATCGCTGGACGTTTCGAATTTGGCAGCCGGGCTCTGCGACAGTCACATAGGCATTGTTGCATCATAACCAACCAAAGCTCTTGCAGAGCACGAATGTCTGTGCGGCAGCGAATGCAGTTCCAAGGGACAGTGAAAACCAGGTAGAGCTTTCAGTGCTGGCAGCTTTCGTGTGGGCGCAATCGCTGGACGTTTCGAATTTGGCAGCCGTGCTCTTCGACAGTCACATAGGCATTGTTGCATCATAACCAACCAAGGCATTTGCAGAGCGCGAATGTCTGTGCGGCAGCGAATGCAGTTCCAAGGGACAGTGAAAACCAGGTAGAGCTTTCAGTGCTGGCAGCTTTTGTGTGGGCGCAATCTCTGGACGTTTCGAATTTGGCAGCCGGGCTCTGCGACAGTCACATAGGCATTGTTGCATCATAACCAAGCAAAGCTTTTGCATAGCGTGAATGTCTGTGCGGCAGCGAATGCAGTTCCAAGGGACAGTGAAAACCAGGTAGACCTTTCAGTGCTGGCAGCTTTCGTGTGGGCGCAATCGCGGGACGTTTCGAATTTGGCAGCTGGGCTCTGCCAGAGTCACATAGGCATTGTTGCATCATAACCAACCAAGGCATTTGCAGAGCGCGAATGTCTGTGCGGCAGCGAATGCAGTTCCAAGGGACAGTGAAAACCAGGTAGAGCTTGCAGTGCTTGCATTATTCGTGTGGGCGCAATCGCTGGACGTTTCAAATTTGGCAGCCGGGCTCTGCCAGAGTCACATAGGCATTGTTGCATCATAAACAACCAAGGCTTTTGCATAGCGCGAATGTCTGTGCGGCAGCGAATGCAGTTCCAAGGGACAGTGAAAACCAGGTAGAGCTTTCAGTGCTTGCAGCTTTCGTGTGGGCGCAATCGCGGGACGTTTCGAATTTGGCAGCCGGGCTCGGCCAGAGTCACATAGGCATTGTTGCATCATAACCAACAAAAGGTTTTGCAGAGCGCGAATGTCTGTGCGGCAGCGAATGCAGTTCCAAGGGACAGTGAAAACCAGGTAGAGCTTTCAGTGCTGGCAGCTTTCGTGTGGGCGCAATCGCTGGACGTTTCGAATTTGGCAGCCGGGCTCGGCCAGAGTCACATAGGCATTGTTGCATCATAACCAACCAAAGGTCTTGCAGAGTGTGAATGTCTGTGCGGCAGCAAATGCAGTTCCAAGGGATAGTGAAAACCAGGTAGAGCTTTCAGTGCTGGCAGCTTTCGTGTGGGCGCAATCGCTGGACGTTTCGAATTTGGCAGCCGGGCTCTGCCAGAGTCACATAGGTATTGTTGCATCATAATCAGCCAAGGCATTTGCAGAGCGCGAATGTCTGTGCGGCAGCGAATGCAGTTCCAAGGGACAGTGAAAACCAGGTAGAGCTTTCAGTGCTGGCAGCTTTCGTGTGGGCGCAATCGCTGGACGTTTCGAATTTGGCAGCCGGGCTCTGCGACAGTCACATAGGCATTGTTGCATCATAATCAACCAAAGCTCTTGCAGAGCGTGAATGTCTGTGCGGCAGCGAATGCAGTTCCAAGGGACAGTGAAAACCAGGTAGAGCTTTAAGTGCTGGCAGCTTTCGTGTGGGCGCAATCGCTGGACGTTTCGAATTTGGTAGCCGGGCTCTTCGACAGTCACATAGGCATTGTTGCATCATAACCAACCAAGGCATTTGCAGAGCGCGAATGTCTGTGCGGCAGCGACTGCAGTTCCAAGGGACAGTGAAAACCAGGTAGAGCTTTCAGTGCTGGAAGCTTTCGTGTGGACGCAATCGCTGGACATTTCGAATTTGGCAGCCGGGCTCTGCGACAGTCACATAGGCATTGTTGCATCATAACCAACCAAAGCTCTTGCAGAGCGTGAATGTCTGTGCGGCAGCGAATGCAGTTCCAAGGGACAGTGAAAACCAGGTAGAGCTTTCAGTGCTGGGAGCTTTCGTGTGGGCGCAATCACTGGACGTTTCGAATTTGGCAGCCGGGCTCTGCGACAGTCACATAGGCATTGTTGCATCATAACCAACCAAGGCTTTTGCAGAGCGCGAATGTCTGTGCAGCAGCGAATGCAATTCCAAGGGACAGTGAAAACCAGGTAGACCTTTCAGTGCTGGCAGCTTTCGTGTGGGCGCAATCGCTGGACGTTTCGAATTTGGCAGCCGGGCTCGGCCAGAGTCACATAGGCATTGTTGCATCATAACCAACAAAAGGTTTTGCAGAGCGCGAATGTCTGTGCGGCAGCGAATGCAGTTCCAAGGGACAGTGAAAACCAGGCAGACCTTTCATGCTGGCAGCATTCGTGTGGGCGTAATCGCTGGACGTTTCGAATTTGGCAGCCGGGCTCTGCGACAGTCACATAAGCATTGTTGCATCATAACCAACCAAGGCATTTGCAGAGGGCGAATGTCTGTGCGGCAGCGAATGCAGTTCCAAGGGACAGTGAAAACCAGGTAGAGCTTTCAGTGCTGGCAGCTTTCGTGTGGGCGCAATCGCTGGACGTTTCGAATTTGGCAGCCGGGCTCTGCGACAGTCACATAGGCATTGTTGCATCATAACCAACCAAAGCTCTTGCAGAGCGCGAATGTCTGTGCGGCAGCGAATGCAGTTCCAAGGGACAGTGAAAACCAGGTAGAGCTTTCAGTGCTGGCAGCTTTCGTGTGGGCGCAATCGTTGGACGTTTCGAATTTGGCAGCCGGGCTCGGCCAGAGTCACATAGGCATTGTTGCATCATAACCAACCAAAGCTTTTGCATAGCGTGAATGTCTGTGCGGCAGCGAATGCAGTTCCAAGGGACAGTGAAAACCAGGTAGACCTTTCAGTGCTGGCAGCTTTCGTGTGGGCGCAATCGCTGGACGTTTCGAATTTGGCAGCCGGGCTCTGCGACAGTCACATAGGCATTGTTGCATCATAACCAACCAAGGCATTTGCAGAGCGCGAATGTCTGTGCGGCAGCGAATGCAGTTCCAAGGGACAGTGAAAACCAGGTAGAGCTTTCAGTGCTGGCAGCTTTCGTGTGGGCGCAATCGCTGGACGTTTCGAATTTGGCAGCCGGGCTCTGCGAGAGTCACATAGGCATTGTTGCATCATAACCAACAACAGGTTTTGCAGAGCGCGAATGTCTGTGCGGCAGCGAATGCAGTTCCAAGGGACAGTGAAAACCAGGTAGAGCTTTCAGTGCTGGCAGCTTTCGTGTGGGCGCAATCGCTGGACGTTTCGAATTTGGCAGCCGGGCTCTGCGAGAGTCACATAGGCATTGTTGCATCATAACCAACCAAGGCATTTGCAGAGCGCGAATGTCTGTGCGGCAGCGACTGCAGTTCCAAGGGACAGTGAAAACCAGGTAGAGCTTTCAGTGCTGGCAGCTTTCGTGTGGGCGCAATAGCTGGACGTTTCGAATTTGGCAGCCGGGCTCTTCGACAGTCACATAGGCATTGTTGCATCATAACCAACCAAGGCATTTGCAGAGCGCGAATGTCTGTGCGGCAGCGAATGCAGTTCCAAGGGACAGTGAAAACCAGGTAGAGCTTTCAGTGCTGGAAGCTTTCGTGTGGACGCAGTCGCTGGACGTTTCGAATTTGGCAGCCGGGCTCTGCCAGAGTCACATAGGCATTGTTGCATCATAACCAACCAAACCTCTTGCAGAGCACGAATATCTGTGCGGCAGCGAATGCAGTTCAAGGGACAGTGAAAACCAGGTAGAGCTTTCAGTGCTGGCAGCTTTCGTGTGGGCGCAATCGCGGGACGTTTCGAATTTGGCAGCCGGGCTCTGCGACAGTCACATAGGCATTGTTGCATCATAACCAACCAAAGCTCTTGCAGAGCGCAAATGTCTGTGCGGCAGCGAATGCAGTTCCAAGGGACAGTGAAAACCAGGTAGACCTTTCAGTGCTGGCAGCTTTCGTGTGGGCGCAATCTCTGGACGTTTCGAATTTGGCAGCCGACCTCGGCCAGAGTCACATAGGAATTGTTGCATCATAACCAACCAAAGCTTTTGCATAGCGTGAATGTCTGTGCGGCAGCGAATGCAGTTCCAAGGGACAGTGAAAACCAGGTAGACCTTTCAGTGCTGGCAGCTTTCGTCTGGGCGCAATCGCGGGACGTTTCGAATTTGGCAGCTGGGCTCGGCCAGAGTCACGTAGGCATTGTTGCATCATAAACAACCAAGGCTTTTGCAGAGCGCGAATGTCTGTGCGGCAGCGAATGCAGTTCCAAGGGACAGTGAAAACCAGGTAGAGCTTTCAGTGCTGGCAGCTTTCGTGTGGGCGCTATCGCTGGACGTTTCGAATTTGGCAGCCGGGCTCTGCCAGAGTCACATAGGCATTGTTGCATCATAACCAACCAAAGCTTTTGCAGAGCGCGAATGTCTGTGCGGCAGCGAATGCAGTTCCAAGGGACAGTGAAAACCAGGTAGAGCTTTCAGTGCTGGCAGCTTTCGTGTGGGCGCAATCGCTGGACGTTTCGAATTTGGCAGCCGGGCTCGGCCAGAGTCACATAGGCATTGTTGCACCATAACCAACCAAAGCTTTTGCATAGCGTGAATGTCTGTGCGGCAGCGAATGCAGTTCCAAGGGACAGTGAAAACCAGGTAGAGCTTTCAGTGCTGGCAGCTTTCGTGTGGGCGCAATCTCTGGACGTTTCGAATTTGGCAGCCGGGCTCTGCGACAGTCACATAGGCATTGTTGCATCATAACCAACCAAGGCATTTGCAGAGCGCGAATGTCTGTGCGGCAGCGAATGCAGTTCCAAGGGACAGTGAAAACCAGGTAGAGCTTTCAGTGCTGTCAGCTTTCGTGTGGGCGCTATAGCTGGACGTTTCGAATTTGGCAGCCGGGCTCTGCCAGAGTCACATAGGCATTGTTGCATCATAAACAACCAATGCATTTGCAGAGCGCGAATGTCTGTGCGGCAGCGAATGCAGTTCCAAGGGACAGTGAAAACCAGGTAGAGCTTTCACTGCTGGCAGCTTTCGTCTGGGCGCAATCGCGGGACGTTTCGAATTTGGCAGCTGGGCTCTGCCAGAGTCACGTAGGCATTGTTGCATCATAAACAATCAAAGCTCTTGCAGAGCGCGAATGTCTGTGCGGCAGCGAACGCAGTTCCAAGGGACAGTGAAAACCAGGTAGAGCTTTCAGTGCTGGCAGCTTTCGTGTGGGCGCAATCGCTGGACATTTCGAATTTGGCAGCCGGGTTCTGCGACAGTCACATAGGCATTGTTGCACCATAACCAACCAAAGCTCTTGCAGAGCGCGAATGTCTGTGCGGCAGCGAATGCAGTTCCAAGGGACAGTGAAAACCAGGTAGAGCTTTCAGTGCTGGCAGCTTTCGTGTGGACTCAATCGCTGGACGTTTCGAATTTGGCAGCCGGGCTCTGCGACAGTCACATAGGCATTGTTGCATCATAACCAACCAAAGCTCTTGCAGAGCGCGAATGTCTGTGCGGCAGCGAATGCAGTTCCAAGGGACAGTGAAAACCAGGTAGAGCTTTCAGTGCTGGCAGCTTTCGTGTGGGCGCAATCGCTGGACGTTTCGAATTTGGCAGCCGGGCTCTGCGACAGTCACATAGGCATTGTTGCATCATAACCAACCAAGGTATTTGCAGAGCGCGAATGTCTGTGCGGCAGCGAATGCAGTTCCAAGGGACAGTGAAAACCAGGTAGAGCTTGCAGTGCTGGCAGCTTTCGTGTGGGCGCAATCGCTGGACAATTCGAATTTGGCAGCCGGGCTCTGCGACAGTCACATAGGCATTGTTGCATCATAACCAACCAAAGCCCTTGCAGAGCGCAAATGTCTGTGTGGCAGCGAATGCAGTTCCAAGGGACAGTGAAAACCAGGTATAGCTTTCAGTGCTTGCAGCTTTCGTGTGGGCGCAATCGCTGGACGTTTCGAATTTGGCAGCCGGGCTCTGCCAGAGTCACATAGGCATTGTTGCATCATAACCAACCAAAGCTTTTGCATAGCATGAATGTCTATGCGGCAGCGAATGCAGTTCCAAGGGACAGTGAAAACCAGGTAGAGCTTTCAGTGCTGGGAGCTTTCGTGTATGCGCAATCTCTGGACGTTTCGAATTTGGCAGCCGGGCTCTGCGACAGTCACATAGGCATTGTTGCATCATAACCAACCAAAGCTCTTGCAGAGCGCGAATGTCTGTGCAGCAGCGAATGCAGTTCCAAGGGACAGTGAAAACCAGGTAGAGCTTTCAGTGCTGGCAGCTTTCGTGTGGGCGCAATCGCTGGACGTTTCGAATTTGGCAGCCGGGCTCTGCGACAGTCACATAGGCATTGTTGCATCATAACCAACCAAAGCTCTTGCAGAGCGCAAATGTCTGTGCGGCAGCGAATGCAGTTCCAAGGGACAGTGAAAACCAGGTAGAGCTTTCAGTGCTGGCAGCTTTTGTTTGGGCGCAATCTCTGGACGTTTCGAATTTGGCAGCCGGGCTCGGCCAGAGTCACATAGGCATTGTTGCATCATAACCAACCAAAACTTTTGCATAGCGTGAATGTCTGTGCGGCAGCAAATGCAGTTCCAAGGGACAGTGAAAACCAGGTAGACCTTTCGGTGCTGGCAGCTTTCGTCTGGGCGCAATCGCGGGACGTTTCGAATTTGGCAGCCGGGCTCGGCCAGAGTCACATAGGCATTGTTGCATCATAAACAACCAAGGCTTTTGCATAGCGCGAATGTCTGTGCGGCAGCGAATGCAGTTCCAAGGGACAGTGAAAACCAGGTAGAGCTTTCAGTGCTGGCAGCTTTCGTGTGGGCGCAATCGCTGGACGTTTCGAATTTGGCAGCCGGGCTCGGCCAGAGTCACATAGGTATTGTTGCATCATAATCAGCCAAGGCATTTGCAGAGCGCGAATGTCTGTGCGGCAGCGAATGCAGTTCCAAGGGACAGTGAAAACCAGGTAGAGCTTTCAGTGCTGGCAGCTTTCGTGTGGGCGCAATCGCTGGACGTTTCGAATTTGGCAGCCGGGCTCTGCGACAGTCACATAGGCATTGTTGCATCATAATCAACCAAAGCTCTTGCAGAGCGTGAATGTCTGTGCGGCAGCGAATGCAGTTCCAAGGGACAGTGAAAACCAGGTAGAGCTTTCAGTGCTGGCAGCTTTCGTGTGGGCGCAATCGCTGGACGTTTCGAATTTGGCAGCCGGGCTCTGCCAGAGTCACATAGGTATTGTTGCATCATAATCAGCCAAGGCATTTGCAGAGCGCGAATGTCTGCGCGGCAGCAAATGCAGTTCCAAGGGACAGTGAAAACCAGGTAGAGCTTTCAGTGTTGGCAGCTTTCGTGTGGGCGCAATCGCTGGACGTTTCGAATTTGGCAGCCGGGTTCTGCGACAGTCACATAGGCATTGTTGCATCATAATCAACCAAAGCTCTTGCAGAGCGTGAATGTCTGCGCGGCAGCGAATGCAGTTCCAAGGGACAGTGAAAACCAGGTAGAGCTTTCAGTGCTGGCAGCTTTCATATGGGCGCAATCGCTGGACGTTTCGAATTTGGCAGCCGGGCTCTGCGACAGTCACATAGGCATTGTTGCATCATAACCAACCAAAGCTCTTGCAGAGCGTGAATGTCTGTGCGGCAGCGAATGCAGTTCCAAGGGACAGTGAAAACCACGTAGACCTTTCAGTGCTGGGAGCTTTCGTGTGGGCGCATTCGCGGGACGTTTCGAATTTGGCAGCCGGGCTCTGCGACAGTCACATAGGTATTGTTGCATCATAACCAACCAAGGCTTTTGCAGAGCGCGAATGTCTGTGCAGCAGCGAATGCAATTCCAAGGGACAGTGAAAACCAGGTAGAGCTTTCAGTGCTGGCAGCTTTCGTTTGGGCGCAATCTCTGGACGTTTCGAATTTGGCAGCCGGGCTCTGCGACAGTCACATAGGCATTGTTGCATCATAACCAAACAAGGCTTTTGCAGAGCGCGAATGTCTGTGCGGCAGCGAATGCAGTTCCAAGGGACAGTGAAAACCAGGCAGAGCTTTCAGTGCTGGCGGCTTTCGTGTGGGCGCAATCGCTGGACGTTTCGAATTTGGCAGCCGGGCTCTGCGACAGTCACATAGGCATTGTTGCATCATAACCAACAAAAGGTTTTGCAGAGCGTGAATGTCTGTGCGGCAGCGAATGCAGTTCCAAGGGACAGTGAAAACCAGGTAGAGCTTTCAGTGCTGGGAGCTTTCGTGTGGGCGCAATCGCTGGACAATTCGAATTTGGCAGCCGGGCTCTGCGACAGTCACATAGGCATTGTTGCATCATAACCAACCAAGGCATTTGCAGAGCGCGAATGTCTGTGCGGCAGCGAATGCAGTTCCAAGGGACAGTGAAAACCAGGTAGAGCTTGCAGTGCTGGCAGCTTTCGTGTGGGCGCAATCGCTGGACGTTTCGAATTTGGCAGCCGGGCTCTGCGACAGTCACATAGGCATTGTTGCATCATAACCAACCAAGGTATTTGCAGAGCGCGAATGTCTGTGCGGCAGCGAATGCAGTTCCAAGGGACAGTGAAAACCAGGTAGAGCTTTCAGTGCTGGCAGCTTTCGTGTGGGCGCAATCGCTGGACAATTTGAATTTGGCAGCCGGGCTCTGCGACAGTCACATAGGCATTGTTGCATCATAACCAACCAAAGCCCTTGCAGAGCGCAAATGTCTGTGCGGCAGCGAATGCAGTTCCAAGGGACAGTGAAAACCAGGTATAGCTTTCAGTGCTTGCAGCTTTCGTGTGGGCGCAATCGCTGGACGTTTCGAATTTGGCAGCCGGGCTCTGCCAGAGTCACATAGGCATTGTTGCATCATAACCAACCAAAGCTTTTGCATAGCATGAATGTCTGTGCGGCAGCGAATGCAGTTCCAAGGGACAGTGAAAAACAGGTAGAGCTTTCAGTGCTGGGAGCTTTCGTGTATGCGCAATCTCTGGACGTTTCGAATTTGGCAGCCGGGCTCTGCGACAGTCACATAGGCATTGTTGCATCATAACCAACCAAAGCTCTTGCAGAGCGCGAATGTCTGTGCAGCAGCGAATGCAGTTCCAAGGGACAGTGAAAACCAGGTAGAGCTTTCAGTGCTGGCAGCTTTCGTGTGGGCGCAATCGCTGGACGTTTCGAATTTGGCAGCCGGGCTCTGCGACAGTCACATAGGCATTGTTGCATCATAACCAACCAAAGCTCTTGCAGAGCGCAAATGTCTGTGCGGCAGCGAATGCAGTTCCAAGGGACAGTGAAAACCAGGTAGAGCTTTCAGTGCTGGCAGCTTTTGTTTGGGCGCAATCTCTGGACGTTTCGAATTTGGCAGCCGGGCTCGGCCAGAGTCACATAGGCATTGTTGCATCATAACCAACCAAAACTTTTGCATAGCGTGAATGTCTGTGCGGCAGCAAATGCAGTTCCAAGGGACAGTGAAAACCAGGTAGACCTTTCGGTGCTGGCAGCTTTCGTCTGGGCGCAATCGCGGGACGTTTCGAATTTGGCAGCCGGGCTCGGCCAGAGTCACATAGGCATTGTTGCATCATAAACAACCAAGGCTTTTGAAGAGCGCGAATGTCTGTGCGGCAGCGAATGCAGTTCCAAGGGACAGTGAAAACCAGGTAGAGCTTTCAGTGCTGGCAGCTTTCGTGTGGGCGCAATCGCTGGACGTTTCGAATTTTGCAGCCGGGCTCGGCCAGAGTCACATAGGCATTGTTGCATCATAACCAACCAAAGCTTTTGCAGAGCGTGAATGTCTGTGCGGCAGCGAATGCAGTTCCAAGGGACAGTGAAAACCAGGTAGACCTTTCAGTGCTGGCAGCTTTCGTGTGGGCGCAATCGCTGGACGTTTCGAATTTGGCAGCCGGGCTCTGCCAGAGTCACATAGGTATTGTTGCATCATAATCAGCCAAGGCATTTGCAGAGCGCGAATGTCTGTGCGGCAGCGAATGCAGTTCCAAGGGACAGTGAAAACCAGGTAGACCTTTCAGTGCTGGCAGCTTTCGTGTGGGCGCAATCGCTGGACGTTTCGAATTTGGCAGCCGGGCTCTGCGACAGTCACATAGGCATTGTTGCATCATAATCAACCAAAGCTCTTGCAGAGCGTGAATGTCTGTGCGGCAGCGAATGCAGTTCCAAGGGACAGTGAAAACCAGGTAGAGCTTTCAGTGCTGGCAGCTTTCGTGTGGGCGCAATCGCTGGACGTTTCGAATTTGGCAGCCGGGCTCTGCCAGAGTCACATAGGTATTGTTGCATCATAATCAGCCAAGGCATTTGCAGAGCGCGAATGTCTGCGCGGCAGCAAATGCAGTTCCAAGGGACAGTGAAAATCAGGCAGAGCTTTCAGTGTTGGCAGCTTTCGTGTGGGCGCAATCGCTGGACGTTTCGAATTTGGCAGCCGGGCTCTGCGACAGTCACATAGGCATTGTTGCATCATAATCAACCAAAGCTCTTGCAGAGCGTGAATGTCTGCGCGGCAGCGAATGCAGTTCCAAGGGACAGTGAAAACCAGGTAGAGCTTTCAGTGCTGGCAGCTTTCATATGGGCGCAATCGCTGGACGTTTCGAATTTGGCAGCCGGGCTCTGCGACAGTCACATAGGCATTGTTGCATCATAACCAACCAAAGCTCTTGCAGAGCGTGAATGTCTGTGCGGCAGCGAATGCAGTTCCAAGGGACAGTGAAAACCAGGTAGAGCTTTCAGTGCTGGGAGCTTTCGTGTGGGCGCATTCGCGGGACGTTTCGAATTTGGCAGCCGGGCTCTGCGACAGTCACATAGGTATTGTTGCATCATAACCAACCAAGGCTTTTGCAGAGCGCGAATGTCTGTGCAGCAGCGAATGCAATTCCAAGGGACAGTGAAAACCAGGTAGAGCTTTCAGTGCTGGCAGCTTTCGTGTGGGCGCAATCTCTGGACGTTTCGAATTTGGCAGCCGGGCTCTGCGACAGTCACATAGGCATTGTTGCATCATAACCAAACAAGGCTTTTGCAGAGCGCGAATGTCTGTGCGGCAGGGAATGCAGTTCCAAGGGACAGTGAAAACCAGGCAGAGCTTTCAGTGCTGGCGGCTTTCGTGTGGGCGCAATCGCTGGACGTTTCGAATTTGGCAGCCGGGCTCTGCGACAGTCACATAGGCATTGTTGCATCATAACCAACAAAAGGTTTTGCAGAGCGTGAATGTCTGTGCGGCAGCGAATGCAGTTCCAAGGGACAGTGAAAACCAGGTAGAGCTTTCAGTGCTGGGAGCTTTCGTGTGGGCGCAGTCTCTGGACGTTTAGAATTTGGCAGCCGGGCTCTGCGACAGTCACATAGGCATTGTTGCATCATAACCAATCAAGGCATTTGCAGAGCGCGAATGTCTGTGCGGCAGCGAATGCAGTTCCAAGGGACAGTGAAAACCAGGTAGAGCTTTCAGTGCTGGCAGCTTTCGTGTGGGCGCAATCGCTGGACGTTTCGAATTTGGCAGCCGGGCTCTGCGAGAGTCACATAGGCATTGTTGCATCATAACCAACAAAAGGTTTTGCAGAGCGCGAATGTCTGTGCGGCAGCGAATGCAGTTCCAAGGGACAGTGAAAACCAGGTAGAGCTTTCAGTGCTGGCAGCTTTCGTGTGGGCGCAATCGCTGGACGTTTCGAATTTGGCAGCCGGGCTCTGCGAGAGTCACATAGGCATTGTTGCATCATAACCAACCAAGGCATTTGCAGAGCGCGAATGTCTGTGCGGCAGCGACTGCAGTTCCAAGGGACAGTGAAAACCAGGTAGAGCTTTCAGTGCTGGCAGCTTTCGTGTGGGCGCAATAGCTGGACGTTTCGAATTTGGCAGCCGGGCTCTTCGACAGTCACATAGGCATTGTTGCATCATAACCAACCAAGGCATTTGCAGAGCGCGAATGTCTGTGCGGCAGCGAATGCAGTTCCAAGGGACAGTGAAAACCAGGTAGAGCTTTCAGTGCTGGAAGCTTTCGTGTGGACGCAGTCGCTGGACGTTTCGAATTTGGCAGCCGGGCTCTGCCAGAGTCACATAGGCATTGTTGCATCATAACCAACCAAAGCTCTTGCAGAGCACGAATATCTGTGCGGCAGCGAATGCAGTTCAAGGGACAGTGAAAACCAGGTAGAGCTTTCAGTGCTGGCAGCTTTCGTGTGGGCGCAATCGCGGGACGTTTCGAATTTGGCAGCCGGGCTCTGCGACAGTCACATAGGCATTGTTGCATCATAACCAACCAAAGCTCTTGCAGAGCGCAAATGTCTGTGCGGCAGCGAATGCAGTTCCAAGGGACAGTGAAAACCAGGTAGACCTTTCAGTGCTGGCAGCTTTCGTGTGGGCGCAATCTCTGGACGTTTCGAATTTGGCAGCCGACCTCGGCCAGAGTCACATAGGAATTGTTGCATCATAACCAACCAAAGCTTTTGCATAGCGTGAATGTCTGTGCGGCAGCGAATGCAGTTCCAAGGGACAGTGAAAACCAGGTAGACCTTTCAGTGCTGGCAGCTTTCGTCTGGGCGCAATCGCGGGACGTTTCGAATTTGGCAGCTGGGCTCGGCCAGAGTCACGTAGGCATTGTTGCATCATAAACAACCAAGGCTTTTGCAGAGCGCGAATGTCTGTGCGGCAGCGAATGCAGTTCCAAGGGACAGTGAAAACCAGGTAGAGCTTTCAGTGCTGGCAGCTTTCGTGTGGGCGCTATCGCTGGACGTTTCGAATTTGGCAGCCGGGCTCTGCCAGAGTCACATAGGCATTGTTGCATCATAACCAACCAAAGCTTTTGCAGAGCGCGAATGTCTGTGCGGCAGCGAATGCAGTTCCAAGGGACAGTGAAAACCAGGTAGAGCTTTCAGTGCTGGCAGCTTTCGTGTGGGCGCAATCGCTGGACGTTTCGAATTTGGCAGCCGGGCTCGGCCAGAGTCACATAGGCATTGTTGCACCATAACCAACCAAAGCTTTTGCATAGCGTGAATGTCTGTGCGGCAGCGAATGCAGTTCCAAGGGACAGTGAAAACCAGGTAGAGCTTTCAGTGCTGGCAGCTTTCGTGTGGGCGCAATCTCTGGACGTTTCGAATTTGGCAGCCGGGCTCTGCGACAGTCACATAGGCATTGTTGCATCATAACCAACCAAGGCATTTGCAGAGCGCGAATGTCTGTGCGGCAGCGAATGCAGTTCCAAGGGACAGTGAAAACCAGGTAGAGCTTTCAGTGCTGTCAGCTTTCGTGTGGGCGCTATAGCTGGACGTTTCGAATTTGGCAGCCGGGCTCTGCCAGAGTCACATAGGCATTGTTGCATCATAAACAACCAATGCATTTGCAGAGCGCGAATGTCTGTGCGGCAGCGAATGCAGTTCCAAGGGACAGTGAAAACCAGGTAGAGCTTTCACTGCTGGCAGCTTTCGTCTGGGCGCAATCGCGGGACGTTTCGAATTTGGCAGCTGGGCTCTGCCAGAGTCACGTAGGCATTGTTGCATCATAAACAATCAAAGCTCTTGCAGAGCGCGAATGTCTGTGCGGCAGCGAACGCAGTTCCAAGGGACAGTGAAAACCAGGTAGAGCTTTCAGTGCTGGCAGCTTTCGTGTGGGCGCAATCGCTGGACATTTCGAATTTGGCAGCCGGGTTCTGCGACAGTCACATAGGCATTGTTGCACCATAACCAACCAAAGCTCTTGCAGAGCGCGAATGTCTGTGCGGCAGCGAATGCAGTTCCAAGGGACAGTGAAAACCAGGTAGAGCTTTCAGTGCTGGCAGCTTTCGTGTGGACTCAATCGCTGGACGTTTCGAATTTGGCAGCCGGGCTCTGCGACAGTCACATAGGCATTGTTGCATCATAACCAACCAAAGCTCTTGCAGAGCGCGAATGTCTGTGCGGCAGCGAATGCAGTTCCAAGGGACAGTGAAAACCAGGTAGAGCTTTCAGTGCTGGCAGCTTTCGTGTGGGCGCAATCGCTGGACGTTTCGAATTTGGCAGCCGGGCTCTGCGACAGTCACATAGGCATTGTTGCATCATAACCAACCAAGGTATTTGCAGAGCGCGAATGTCTGTGCGGCAGCGAATGCAGTTCCAAGGGACAGTGAAAACCAGGTAGAGCTTGCAGTGCTGGCAGCTTTCGTGTGGGCGCAATCGCTGGACAATTCGAATTTGGCAGCCGGGCTCTGCGACAGTCACATAGGCATTGTTGCATCATAACCAACCAAAGCCCTTGCAGAGCGCAAATGTCTGTGTGGCAGCGAATGCAGTTCCAAGGGACAGTGAAAACCAGGTATAGCTTTCAGTGCTTGCAGCTTTCGTGTGGGCGCAATCGCTGGACGTTTCGAATTTGGCAGCCGGGCTCTGCCAGAGTCACATAGGCATTGTTGCATCATAACCAACCAAAGCTTTTGCATAGCATGAATGTCTATGCGGCAGCGAATGCAGTTCCAAGGGACAGTGAAAACCAGGTAGAGCTTTCAGTGCTGGGAGCTTTCGTGTATGCGCAATCTCTGGACGTTTCGAATTTGGCAGCCGGGCTCTGCGACAGTCACATAGGCATTGTTGCATCATAACCAACCAAAGCTCTTGCAGAGCGCGAATGTCTGTGCAGCAGCGAATGCAGTTCCAAGGGACAGTGAAAACCAGGTAGAGCTTTCAGTGCTGGCAGCTTTCGTGTGGGCGCAATCGCTGGACGTTTCGAATTTGGCAGCCGGGCTCTGCGACAGTCACATAGGCATTGTTGCATCATAACCAACCAAAGCTCTTGCAGAGCGCAAATGTCTGTGCGGCAGCGAATGCAGTTCCAAGGGACAGTGAAAACCAGGTAGAGCTTTCAGTGCTGGCAGCTTTTGTTTGGGCGCAATCTCTGGACGTTTCGAATTTGGCAGCCGGGCTCGGCCAGAGTCACATAGGCATTGTTGCATCATAACCAACCAAAACTTTTGCATAGCGTGAATGTCTGTGCGGCAGCAAATGCAGTTCCAAGGGACAGTGAAAACCAGGTAGACCTTTCGGTGCTGGCAGCTTTCGTCTGGGCGCAATCGCGGGACGTTTCGAATTTGGCAGCCGGGCTCGGCCAGAGTCACATAGGCATTGTTGCATCATAAACAACCAAGGCTTTTGCATAGCGCGAATGTCTGTGCGGCAGCGAATGCAGTTCCAAGGGACAGTGAAAACCAGGTAGAGCTTTCAGTGCTGGCAGCTTTCGTGTGGGCGCAATCGCTGGACGTTTCGAATTTGGCAGCCGGGCTCGGCCAGAGTCACATAGGTATTGTTGCATCATAATCAGCCAAGGCATTTGCAGAGCGCGAATGTCTGTGCGGCAGCGAATGCAGTTCCAAGGGACAGTGAAAACCAGGTAGAGCTTTCAGTGCTGGCAGCTTTCGTGTGGGCGCAATCGCTGGACGTTTCGAATTTGGCAGCCGGGCTCTGCGACAGTCACATAGGCATTGTTGCATCATAATCAACCAAAGCTCTTGCAGAGCGTGAATGTCTGTGCGGCAGCGAATGCAGTTCCAAGGGACAGTGAAAACCAGGTAGAGCTTTCAGTGCTGGCAGCTTTCGTGTGGGCGCAATCGCTGGACGTTTCGAATTTGGCAGCCGGGCTCTGCCAGAGTCACATAGGTATTGTTGCATCATAATCAGCCAAGGCATTTGCAGAGCGCGAATGTCTGCGCGGCAGCAAATGCAGTTCCAAGGGACAGTGAAAACCAGGTAGAGCTTTCAGTGTTGGCAGCTTTCGTGTGGGCGCAATCGCTGGACGTTTCGAATTTGGCAGCCGGGTTCTGCGACAGTCACATAGGCATTGTTGCATCATAATCAACCAAAGCTCTTGCAGAGCGTGAATGTCTGCGCGGCAGCGAATGCAGTTCCAAGGGACAGTGAAAACCAGGTAGAGCTTTCAGTGCTGGCAGCTTTCATATGGGCGCAATCGCTGGACGTTTCGAATTTGGCAGCCGGGCTCTGCGACAGTCACATAGGCATTGTTGCATCATAACCAACCAAAGCTCTTGCAGAGCGTGAATGTCTGTGCGGCAGCGAATGCAGTTCCAAGGGACAGTGAAAACCACGTAGACCTTTCAGTGCTGGGAGCTTTCGTGTGGGCGCATTCGCGGGACGTTTCGAATTTGGCAGCCGGGCTCTGCGACAGTCACATAGGTATTGTTGCATCATAACCAACCAAGGCTTTTGCAGAGCGCGAATGTCTGTGCAGCAGCGAATGCAATTCCAAGGGACAGTGAAAACCAGGTAGAGCTTTCAGTGCTGGCAGCTTTCGTTTGGGCGCAATCTCTGGACGTTTCGAATTTGGCAGCCGGGCTCTGCGACAGTCACATAGGCATTGTTGCATCATAACCAAACAAGGCTTTTGCAGAGCGCGAATGTCTGTGCGGCAGCGAATGCAGTTCCAAGGGACAGTGAAAACCAGGCAGAGCTTTCAGTGCTGGCGGCTTTCGTGTGGGCGCAATCGCTGGACGTTTCGAATTTGGCAGCCGGGCTCTGCGACAGTCACATAGGCATTGTTGCATCATAACCAACAAAAGGTTTTGCAGAGCGTGAATGTCTGTGCGGCAGCGAATGCAGTTCCAAGGGACAGTGAAAACCAGGTAGAGCTTTCAGTGCTGGGAGCTTTCGTGTGGGCGCAATCGCTGGACAATTCGAATTTGGCAGCCGGGCTCTGCGACAGTCACATAGGCATTGTTGCATCATAACCAACCAAGGCATTTGCAGAGCGCGAATGTCTGTGCGGCAGCGAATGCAGTTCCAAGGGACAGTGAAAACCAGGTAGAGCTTGCAGTGCTGGCAGCTTTCGTGTGGGCGCAATCGCTGGACGTTTCGAATTTGGCAGCCGGGCTCTGCGACAGTCACATAGGCATTGTTGCATCATAACCAACCAAGGTATTTGCAGAGCGCGAATGTCTGTGCGGCAGCGAATGCAGTTCCAAGGGACAGTGAAAACCAGGTAGAGCTTTCAGTGCTGGCAGCTTTCGTGTGGGCGCAATCGCTGGACAATTTGAATTTGGCAGCCGGGCTCTGCGACAGTCACATAGGCATTGTTGCATCATAACCAACCAAAGCCCTTGCAGAGCGCAAATGTCTGTGCGGCAGCGAATGCAGTTCCAAGGGACAGTGAAAACCAGGTATAGCTTTCAGTGCTTGCAGCTTTCGTGTGGGCGCAATCGCTGGACGTTTCAAATTTGGCAGCCGGGCTCTGCCAGAGTCACATAGGCATTGTTGCATCATAACCAACCAAAGCTTTTGCATAGCATGAATGTCTGTGCGGCAGCGAATGCAGTTCCAAGGGACAGTGAAAAACAGGTAGAGCTTTCAGTGCTGGGAGCTTTCGTGTATGCGCAATCTCTGGACGTTTCGAATTTGGCAGCCGGGCTCTGCGACAGTCACATAGGCATTGTTGCATCATAACCAACCAAAGCTCTTGCAGAGCGCGAATGTCTGTGCAGCAGCGAATGCAGTTCCAAGGGACAGTGAAAACCAGGTAGAGCTTTCAGTGCTGGCAGCTTTCGTGTGGGCGCAATCGCTGGACGTTTCGAATTTGGCAGCCGGGCTCTGCGACAGTCACATAGGCATTGTTGCATCATAACCAACCAAAGCTCTTGCAGAGCGCAAATGTCTGTGCGGCAGCGAATGCAGTTCCAAGGGACAGTGAAAACCAGGTAGAGCTTTCAGTGCTGGCAGCTTTTGTTTGGGCGCAATCTCTGGACGTTTCGAATTTGGCAGCCGGGCTCGGCCAGAGTCACATAGGCATTGTTGCATCATAACCAACCAAAACTTTTGCATAGCGTGAATGTCTGTGCGGCAGCAAATGCAGTTCCAAGGGACAGTGAAAACCAGGTAGACCTTTCGGTGCTGGCAGCTTTCGTCTGGGCGCAATCGCGGGACGTTTCGAATTTGGCAGCCGGGCTCGGCCAGAGTCACATAGGCATTGTTGCATCATAAACAACCAAGGCTTTTGAAGAGCGCGAATGTCTGTGCGGCAGCGAATGCAGTTCCAAGGGACAGTGAAAACCAGGTAGAGCTTTCAGTGCTGGCAGCTTTCGTGTGGGCGCAATCGCTGGACGTTTCGAATTTTGCAGCCGGGCTCGGCCAGAGTCACATAGGCATTGTTGCATCATAACCAACCAAAGCTTTTGCAGAGCGTGAATGTCTGTGCGGCAGCGAATGCAGTTCCAAGGGACAGTGAAAACCAGGTAGACCTTTCAGTGCTGGCAGCTTTCGTGTGGGCGCAATCGCTGGACGTTTCGAATTTGGCAGCCGGGCTCTGCCAGAGTCACATAGGTATTGTTGCATCATAATCAGCCAAGGCATTTGCAGAGCGCGAATGTCTGTGCGGCAGCGAATGCAGTTCCAAGGGACAGTGAAAACCAGGTAGACCTTTCAGTGCTGGCAGCTTTCGTGTGGGCGCAATCGCTGGACGTTTCGAATTTGGCAGCCGGGCTCTGCGACAGTCACATAGGCATTGTTGCATCATAATCAACCAAAGCTCTTGCAGAGCGTGAATGTCTGTGCGGCAGCGAATGCAGTTCCAAGGGACAGTGAAAACCAGGTAGAGCTTTCAGTGCTGGCAGCTTTCGTGTGGGCGCAATCGCTGGACGTTTCGAATTTGGCAGCCGGGCTCTGCCAGAGTCACATAGGTATTGTTGCATCATAATCAGCCAAGGCATTTGCAGAGCGCGAATGTCCGCGCGGCAGCAAATGCAGTTCCAAGGGACAGTGAAAATCAGGCAGAGCTTTCAGTGTTGGCAGCTTTCGTGTGGGCGCAATCGCTGGACGTTTCGAATTTGGCAGCCGGGCTCTGCGACAGTCACATAGGCATTGTTGCATCATAATCAACCAAAGCTCTTGCAGAGCGTGAATGTCTGCGCGGCAGCGAATGCAGTTCCAAGGGACAGTGAAAACCAGGTAGAGCTTTCAGTGCTGGCAGCTTTCATATGGGCGCAATCGCTGGACGTTTCGAATTTGGCAGCCGGGCTCTGCGACAGTCACATAGGCATTGTTGCATCATAACCAACCAAAGCTCTTGCAGAGCGTGAATGTCTGTGCGGCAGCGAATGCAGTTCCAAGGGACAGTGAAAACCAGGTAGAGCTTTCAGTGCTGGGAGCTTTCGTGTGGGCGCATTCGCGGGACGTTTCGAATTTGGCAGCCGGGCTCTGCGACAGTCACATAGGTATTGTTGCATCATAACCAACCAAGGCTTTTGCAGAGCGCGAATGTCTGTGCAGCAGCGAATGCAATTCCAAGGGACAGTGAAAACCAGGTAGAGCTTTCAGTGCTGGCAGCTTTCGTGTGGGCGCAATCTCTGGACGTTTCGAATTTGGCAGCCGGGCTCTGCGACAGTCACATAGGCATTGTTGCATCATAACCAAACAAGGCTTTTGCAGAGCGCGAATGTCTGTGCGGCAGGGAATGCAGTTCCAAGGGACAGTGAAAACCAGGCAGAGCTTTCAGTGCTGGCGGCTTTCGTGTGGGCGCAATCGCTGGACGTTTCGAATTTGGCAGCCGGGCTCTGCGACAGTCACATAGGCATTGTTGCATCATAACCAACAAAAGGTTTTGCAGAGCGTGAATGTCTGTGCGGCAGCGAATGCAGTTCCAAGGGACAGTGAAAACCAGGTAGAGCTTTCAGTGCTGGGAGCTTTCGTGTGGGCGCAGTCTCTGGACGTTTCGAATTTGGCAGCCGGGCTCTGCGACAGTCACATAGGCATTGTTGCATCATAACCAATCAAGGCATTTGCAGAGCGCGAATGTCTGTGCGGCAGCGAATGCAGTTCCAAGGGACAGTGAAAACCAGGTAGAGCTTTCAGTGCTGGCAGCTTTCGTGTGGGCGCAATCGCTGGATGTTTCGAATTTGGCAGCCGGGCTCTGCGACAGTCACATAGGCATTGTTGCATCATAACCAACCAAGGAATTTGCAGAGCGCGAATGTCTGTGCGGCAGCGAATGCAGTTCCAAGGGACAGTGAAAACCAGGTATAGCTTTCAGTGGTGGCAGCTTTCGTGTGGGCGCAATCGCTGGACGTTTCGAATTTGGCAGCCGGGCTCTGCCAGAGTCACATAGGCATTGTTGCATCATAACCAACCAAGGAATTTGCAGAGCGCGAATGTCTGTGCGGCAGCGAATGCAGTTCCAAGGGACAGTGAAAACCAGGTAGAGCTTTCAGTGCTGGCAGCTTTCCTGTGGGCGCTATCGCTGGACGTTTCGAATTTGGCAGCCGGACTCTGCGAGTGTCACATAGGCATTGTTGCATCATAACTAACCAAGGCTTTTGCAGAGCGCGAATGTCTGTGCGGCAGCGAATGCAGTTCCAAGGGACAGTGAAAACCAGGTAGAGCTTTCAGTGCTGGCAGCTTTCGTGTGGGCGCAATCGCTGGACAATTCGAATTTGGCAGCCGGGCTCTGCGACAGTCACATAGGCATTGTTGCATCATAACCAACCAAAGCCCTTGCAGAGCGCAAATGTCTGTGCGGCAGCGAATGCAGTTCCAAGGGACAGTGAAAACCAGGTATAGCTTTCAGTGCTTGCAGCTTTCGTGTGGGCGCAATCGCTGGACGTTTCGAATTTGGCAGCCGGGCTCTGCGACAGTCACATAAGCATTGTTGCATCATAACCAACCAAGCATCTTGCAGAGGGCGAATGTCTGTGCGGCAGCGAATGCAGTTCCAAGGGACAGTGAAAACCAGGTAGAGCTTTCAGTGCTGGGAGCTTTCGTGTATGCGCAATCTCTGGACGTTTCGAATTTGGCAGCCGGGCTCTGCGACAGTCACATAGGCATTGTTGCATCATAACCAACCAAAGCTCTTGCAGAGCGCAAATGTCTGTGCGGCAGCGAATGCAGTTCCAAGGGACAGTGAAAACCAGGTAGAGCTTTCAGTGCTGGCAGCTTTTGTTTCGGCGCAATCTCTGGACGTTTCGAATTTGGCAGCCGGGCTCGGCCAGAGTCACATAGGCATTGTTGCACCATAACCAACCAAAGCTTTTGCATAGCGTGAATGTCTGTGCGGCAGCAAATGCAGTTCCAAGGGACAGTGAAAACCAGGTAGAGCTTTCGGTGCTGGCAGCTTTCGTCTGGGCGCAATCGCGGGACGTTTCGAATTTGGCAGCCGGGCTCGGCCAGAGTCACATAGGCATTGTTGCATCATAAACAACCAAGGCTTTTGAAGAGCGCGAATGTCTGTGCGGCAGCGAATGCAGTTCCAAGGGACAGTGAAAACCAGGTAGAGCTTTCAGTGCTGGCAGCTTTCGTGTGGGCGCAATCGCTGGACGTTTCGAATTTGGCAGCCGGGCTCGGCCAGAGTCACATAGGCATTGTTGCATCATAACCAACCAAAGCTTTTGCAGAGCGTGAATGTCTGTGCGGCAGCGAATGCAGTTCCAAGGGACAGTGAAAACCAGGTAGACCTTTCAGTGCTGGCAGCTTTCGTGTGGGCGCAATCGCGGGACGTTTCGAATTTGGCAGCCGGGCTCTGCGACAGTCACATAGGCATTGTTGCATCATAACCAACCAAGGCATTTGCAGAGCGCGAATGTCTGTGCGGCAGCGTATGCAGTTCCAAGGGACAGTGAAAACCAGGTAGAGCTTTCACTGCTGGAAGCTTTCGTGTGGGCGCAATCGCTGGACGTTTCGAATTTGGCAGCCGGGCTCTGCGACAGTCACATAGGCATTGTTGCATCATAACCAACCAAAGCTCTTGCAGAGCACGAATGTCTGTGCGGCAGTGAATGCAGTTCCAAGGGACAGTGAAAACCAGGTAGAGCTTTCAGTGCTGGAAGCTTTCGTGTGGGCGCAATCGCTGGACGTTTCGAATTTGGCAGCCGGGCTCTTCGACAGTCACATAGGCATTGTTGCATCATAACCAACCAAGGCATTTGCAGAGCGCGAATGTCTGTGCGGCAGCGACTGCAGTTCCAAGGGACAGTGAAAACCAGGTAGAGCTTTCAGTGCTGGAAGCTTTCGTGTGGGCGCAATCGCTGGACGTTTCGAATTTGGCAGCCGGGCTCTGCCAGAGTCACATAGGCATTGTTGCATCATAACCAACCAAGGCATTTGCAGAACGCGAATGTATGTGCGGCAGCGACTGCAGTTCCAAGGGACAGTGAAAACCAGGTAGAGCTTTCAGTGCTGGAAGCTTTCGTGTGGGCGCAATCGCGGGACGTTTCGAATTTGGCAGCTGGGCTCTGCCAGAGTCACATAGGCATTGTTGCATCATAACCAACCAAGGCATTTGCAGAGCGCGAATGTCTGTGCGGCAGCGAATGCAGTTCCAAGGGACAGTGAAAACCAGGTAGAGCTTGCAGTGCTTGCATTATTCGTGTGGGCGCAATCGCTGGACGTTTCGAATTTGGCAGCCGGGCTCTGCCAGAGTCACATAGGCATTGTTGCATCATAACCAACCAAGGCTTTTGCATAGCGCGAATGTCTGTGCGGCAGCGAATGCAGTTCCAAGGGACAGTGAAAACCAGGTAGAGCTTTCAGGGCTTGCAGCTTTCGTGTGGGCGCAATCGCTGGACGCTTCGAATTTGGCAGCCGGACTCTGCCAGAGTCACATAGGCATTGTTGCATCATAACCAACAAAAGGTTTTGCAGAGCGTGAATGTCTGTGCGGCAGCGAATGCAGTTCCAAGGGACAGTGAAAACCTGGTAGAGCTTTCAGTGCTGGCAGCTTTCGTGTGGGCGCAATCGCTGGACGTTTCGAATTTGGCAGCCGGGCTCTGCCAGAGTCACATAGGTATTGTTGCATCATAATCAGCCAAGGCATTTGCAGAGCGCGAATGTCTGTGCGGCAGCAAATGCAGTTCCAAGGGACAGTGAAAATCAGGCAGAGCTTTCAGTGTTGGCAGCTTTCGTGTGGGCGCAATCACTGGACGTTTCGAATTTGGCAGCCGGGCTCTGCGACAGTCACATAGGCATTGTTGCATCATAACCAACCAAAGCTCTTGCAGAGCGCGAATGTCTGTGCAGCAGCGAATGCAGTTCCAAGGGACAGTGAAAACCAGGTAGAGCTTTCAGTGCTTGCAGCTTTCGTGTGGGCGCAATCGCGGGACGTTTCGAATTTGGCAGCCGGGCTCTGCGACAGTCACATAAGCATTGTTGCATCATAACCAACCAAGCATCTTGCAGAGGGCGAATGTCTGTGCGGCAGCGAATGCAGTTCCAAGGGACAGTGAAAAACAGGTAGAGCTTTCAGTGCTGGGAGCTTTCGTGTATGCGCAATCTCTGGACGTTTCGAATTTGGCAGCCGGGCTCTGCGACAGTCACATAGGCATTGTTGCATCATAACCAACCAAAGCTCTTGCAGAGCGCGAATGTCTGTGCAGCAGCGAATGCAGTTCCAAGGGACAGTGAAAACCAGGTAGAGCTTTCAGTGCTGGCAGCTTTCGTGTGGGCGCAATCGCTGGACGTTTCGAATTTGGCAGCCGGGCTCTGCGACAGTCACATAGGCATTGTTGCATCATAACCAACCAAAGCTCTTGCAGAGCGCAAATGTCTGTGCGGCAGCGAATGCAGTTCCAAGGGACAGTGAAAACCAGGTAGAGCTTTCAGTGCTGGCAGCTTTTGTTTGGGCGCAATCTCTGGACGTTTCGAATTTGGCAGCCGGGCTCGGCCAGAGTCACATAGGCATTGTTGCACCATAACCAACCAAAGCTTTTGCATAGCGTGAATGTCTGTGCGGCAGCAAATGCAGTTCCAAGGGACAGTGAAAACCAGGTAGACCTTTCGGTGCTGGCAGCTTTCGTCTGGGCGCAATCGCTGGACGTTTCGAATTTGGCAGCCGGGCTCGGCCAGAGTCACATAGGCATTGTTGCATCATAACCAACCAAAGCTTTTGCAGAGCGTGAATGTCTGTGCGGCAGCGAATGCAGTTCCAAGGGACAGTGAAAACCAGGTAGACCTTTCAGTGCTGGCAGCTTTCGTGTGGGCGCAATCGCGGGACGTTTCGAATTTGGCAGCCGGGCTCTGCGACAGTCACATAGGCATTGTTGCATCATAACCAACCAAGGCATTTGCAGAGCGCGAATGTCTGTGCGGCAGCGTATGCAGTTCCAAGGGACAGTGAAAACCAGGTAGAGCTTTCACTGCTGGAAGCTTTCGTGTGGGCGCAATCGCTGGACGTTTCGAATTTGGCAGCCGGGCTCTGCGACAGTCACATAGGCATTGTTGCATCATAACCAACGAAAGCTCTTGCAGAGCACGAATGTCTGTGCGGCAGTGAATGCAGTTCCAAGGGACAGTGAAAACCAGGTAGAGCTTTCAGTGCTGGAAGCTTTCGTGTGGGCGCAATCGCTGGACGTTTCGAATTTGGCAGCCGGGCTCTTCGACAGTCACATAGGCATTGTTGCATCATAACCAACCAAGGAATTTGCAGAGCGCGAATGTCTGTGCGGCAGCGACTGCAGTTCCAAGGGACAGTGAAAACCAGGTAGAGCTTTCAGTGCTGGAAGCTTTCGTGTGGACGCAATCGCTGGACATTTCGAATTTGGCAGCCGGGCTCTGCGACAGTCACATAGGCATTGTTGCATCATAACCAACCAAGGCATTTGCAGAACGCGAATGTATGTGCGGCAGCGACTGCAGTTCCAAGGGACAGTGAAAACCAGGTAGAGCTTTCAGTGCTGGAAGCTTTCGTGTGGGCGCAATCGCGGGACGTTTCGAATTTGGCAGCTGGGCTCTGCCAGAGTCACATAGGCATTGTTGCATCATAACCAACCAAGGCTTTTGCATAGCGCGAATGTCTGTGCGGCAGCGAATGCAGTTCCAAGGGACAGTGAAAACCAGGTAGAGCTTTCAGGGCTTGCAGCTTTCGTGTGGGTGCAATCGCTGGACGCTTCGAATTTGGCAGCCGGACTCTGCCAGAGTCACATAGGCATTGTTGCATCATAACCAACAAAAGGTTTTGCAGAGCGTGAATGTCTGTGCGGCAGCGAATGCAGTTCCAAGGGACAGTGAAAACCTGGTAGAGCTTTCAGTGCTGGCAGCTTTCGTGTGGGCGCAATCGCTGGACGTTTCGAATTTGGCAGCCGGGCTCTGCCAGAGTCACATAGGTATTGTTGCATCATAATCAGCCAAGGCATTTGCAGAGCGCGAATGTCTGTGCGGCAGCAAATGCAGTTCCAAGGGACAGTGAAAATCAGGCAGAGCTTTCAGTGTTGGCAGCTTTCGTGTGGGCGCAATCACTGGACGTTTCGAATTTGGCAGCCGGGCTCTGCGACAGTCACATAGGCATTGTTGCATCATAACCAACCAAAGCTCTTGCAGAGCGCGAATGTCTGTGCGGCAGCGAATGCAGTTCCAAGGGACAGTGAAAACCAGGTAGAGCTTTCAGTGCTGGCAGCTTTCGTGTGGGCGCAATCGGTGGACGTTTCGAATTTGGCAGCCAGGCTCTGCGACAGTCACATAGGCATTGTTGCATCATAACCAACCAAAGGTTTTGCAGAGCGCGAATGTCTGTGCGGCAGCGAATGCAGTTCCAAGGGACAGTGAAAACCAGGTAGAGCTTTCAGTGCTGGCAGCTTTCGTGTGGGCGCAATCGCGGGACGTTTTGAATTTGGCAGCTGGGCTCGGCCAGAGTCACATAGGCATTGTTGCATCATAACTAACCAAGGTTTTTGCAGAGCGCGAATGTCTGTGCGGCAGCGAATGCAGTTCCAAGGGACAGTGAAAACCAGGTAGACCTTTCATGCTGGCAGCATTCGTGTGGGCGTAATCGCTGGACGTTTCGAATTTGGCAGCCGGGCTCTGCGACAGTCACATAGGCATTGTTGCATCATAACCAACCAAAGCTCTTGCAGAGCACGAATGTCTGTGCGGCAGCGAATGCAGTTCCAAGGGACAGTGAAAACCAGGTAGAGCTTTCAGTGCTGGCAGCTTTCGTGTGGGCGCAATAGCTGGACGTTTCGAATTTGGCAGCCGGGCTCTGCGACAGTCACATAGGCATTGTTGCATCATAACCAACCAAGGCATTTGCAGAGCGCGAATGTCTGTGCGGCAGCGACTCCAGTTCCAAGGGACAGTGAAAACCAGGTAGAGCTTTCAGTGCTGGAAGCTTTCGTGTGGACGCAGTCGCTGGACGTTTCGAATTTGGCAGCCGGGCTCTGCCAGAGTCACATAGGCATTGTTGCATCATAACCAACCAAAGCTCTTGCAGAGCACGAATATCTGTGCGGCAGCGAATGCAGTTCAAGGGACAGTGAAAACCAGGTAGAGCTTTCAGTGCTGGCAGCTTTCGTGTGGGCGCAATCGCGGGACGTTTCGAATTTGGCAGCCGGGCTCTGCGACAGTCACATAGGCATTGTTGCATCATAACCAACCAAAGCTCTTGCAGAGCGCAAATGTCTGTGCGGCAGCGAATGCAGTTCCAAGGGACAGTGAAAACCAGGTAGACCTTTCAGTGCTGGCAGCTTTCGTGTGGGCGCAATCTCTGGACGTTTCGAATTTGGCAGCCGACCTCGGCCAGAGTCACATAGGAATTGTTGCATCATAACCAACCAAAGCTTTTGCATAGCGTGAATGTCTGTGCGGCAGCGAATGCAGTTCCAAGGGACAGTGAAAACCAGGTAGACCTTTCAGTGCTGGCAGCTTTCGTCTGGGCGCAATCGCGGGACGTTTCGAATTTGGCAGCCGGGCTCTGCGACAGTCACATAGGCATTGTTGCATCATAACCAACCAAGGCATTTGCAGAGCGCGAATGTCTGTGCGGCAGCGAATGCAGTTCCAAGGGACAGTGAAAACCAGGTAGAGCTTTCAGTGCTGTCAGCTTTCGTGTGGGCGCTATAGCTGGACGTTTCGAATTTGGCAGCCGGGCTCTGCCAGAGTCACATAGGCATTGTTGCATCATAAACAACCAAGGCATTTGCAGAGCGCGAATGTCTGTGCGGCAGCGAATGCAGTTCCAAGGGACAGTGAAAACCAGGTAGAGCTTTCACTGCTGGCAGCTTTCGTCTGGGCGCAATCGCGGGACGTTTCGAATTTGGCAGCTGGGCTCTGCCAGAGTCACGTAGGCATTGTTGCATCATAAACAATCAAAGCTCTTGCAGAGCGCGAATGTCTGTGCGGCAGCGAACGCAGTTCCAAGGGACAGTGAAAACCAGGTAGAGCTTTCAGTGCTGGCAGCTTTCGTGTGGGCGCAATCGCTGGACATTTCGAATTTGGCAGCCGGGTTCTGCGACAGTCACATAGGCATTGTTGCATCATAACCAACCAAAGGTCTTGCAGAGCGCGAATGTCTGTGCGGCAGCGAATGCAGTTCCAAGGGACAGTGAAAACCAGTTAGACCTTTCAGTGCTGGCAGCTTTCGTGTGGGCGCAATCGCGGGACGTTTCGAATTTGGCAGCTGGGCTCTGCCAGAGTCACATAGGCATTGTTGCACCATAACCAACCAAAGCTCTTGCAGAGCGCGAATGTCTGTGCGGCAGCGAATGCAGTTCCAAGGGACAGTGAAAACCAGGTAGAGCTTTCAGTGCTGGCAGCTTTCGTGTGGACTCAATCGCTGGACGTTTCGAATTTGGCAGCCGGGCTCTGCGACAGTCACATAGGCATTGTTGCATCATAACCAACCAAAGCTCTTGCAGAGCGCGAATGTCTGTGCGGCAGCGAATGCAGTTCCAAGGGACAGTGAAAACCAGGTAGAGCTTTCAGTGCTGGCAGCTTTCGTGTGGGCGCAATCGCTGGACGTTTCGAATTTGGCAGCCGGGCTCTGCGACAGTCACATAGGCATTGTTGCATCATAACCAACCAAGGTATTTGCAGAGCGCGAATGTCTGTGCGGCAGCGAATGCAGTTCCAAGGGACAGTGAAAACCAGGTAGAGCTTTCAGTGCTGGCAGCTTTCGTGTGGGCGCAATCGCTGGACAATTCGAATTTGGCAGCCGGGCTCTGCGACAGTCACATAGGCATTGTTGCATCATAACCAACCAAAGCCCTTGCAGAGCGCAAATGTCTGTGTGGCAGCGAATGCAGTTCCAAGGGACAGTGAAAACCAGGTATAGCTTTCAGTGCTTGCAGCTTTCGTGTGGGCGCAATCGCTGGACGTTTCGAATTTGGCAGCCGGGCTCTGCCAGAGTCACATAGGCATTGTTGCATCATAACCAACCAAAGCTTTTGCATAGCATGAATGTCTATGCGGCAGCGAATGCAGTTCCAAGGGACAGTGAAAACCAGGTAGAGCTTTCAGTGCTGGGAGCTTTCGTGTATGCGCAATCTCTGGACGTTTCGAATTTGGCAGCCGGGCTCTGCGACAGTCACATAGGCATTGTTGCATCATAACCAACCAAAGCTCTTGCAGAGCGCGAATGTCTGTGCAGCAGCGAATGCAGTTCCAAGGGACAGTGAAAACCAGGTAGAGCTTTCAGTGCTGGCAGCTTTCGTGTGGGCGCAATCGCTGGACGTTTCGAATTTGGCAGCCGGGCTCTGCGACAGTCACATAGGCATTGTTGCATCATAACCAACCAAAGCTCTTGCAGAGCGCAAATGTCTGTGCAGCAGCGAATGCAGTTCCAAGGGACAGTGAAAACCAGGTAGAGCTTTCAGTGCTGGCAGCTTTTGTTTGGGCGCAATCTCTGGACGTTTCGAATTTGGCAGCCGGGCTCGGCCAGAGTCACATAGGCATTGTTGCATCATAACCAACCAAAACTTTTGCATAGCGTGAATGTCTGTGCGGCAGCAAATGCAGTTCCAAGGGACAGTGAAAACCAGGTAGACCTTTCGGTGCTGGCAGCTTTCGTCTGGGCGCAATCGCGGGACGTTTCGAATTTGGCAGCCGGGCTCGGCCAGAGTCACATAGGCATTGTTGCATCATAAACAACCAAGGCTTTTGCATAGCGCGAATGTCTGTGCGGCAGCGAATGCAGTTCCAAGGGACAGTGAAAACCAGGTAGAGCTTTCAGTGCTGGCAGCTTTCGTGTGGGCGCAATCGCTGGACGTTTCGAATTTGGCAGCCGGGCTCGGCCAGAGTCACATAGGCATTGTTGCATCATAACCAACCAAAGCTTTTGCAGAGCGTGAATGTCTGTGCGGCAGCGAATGCAGTTCCAAGGGACAGTGAAAACCAGGTAGAGCTTTCAGTGCTGGCAGCTTTCGTGTGGGCGCAATCGCTGGACGTTTCGAATTTGGCAGCCGGGCTCGGCCAGAGTCACATAGGTATTGTTGCATCATAATCAGCCAAGGCATTTGCAGAGCGCGAATGTCTGTGCGGCAGCGAATGCAGTTCCAAGGGACAGTGAAAACCAGGTAGAGCTTTCAGTGCTGGCAGCTTTCGTGTGGGCGCAATCGCTGGACGTTTCGAATTTGGCAGCCGGGCTCTGCGACAGTCACATAGGCATTGTTGCATCATAATCAACCAAAGCTCTTGCAGAGCGTGAATGTCTGTGCGGCAGCGAATGCAGTTCCAAGGGACAGTGAAAACCAGGTAGAGCTTTCAGTGCTGGCAGCTTTCGTGTGGGCGCAATCGCTGGACGTTTCGAATTTGGCAGCCGGGCTCTGCCAGAGTCACATAGGTATTGTTGCATCATAATCAGCCAAGGCATTTGCAGAGCGCGAATGTCTGCGCGGCAGCAAATGCAGTTCCAAGGGACAGTGAAAATCAGGCAGAGCTTTCAGTGTTGGCAGCTTTCGTGTGGGCGCAATCGCTGGACGTTTCGAATTTGGCAGCCGGGTTCTGCGACAGTCACATAGGCATTGTTGCATCATAATCAACCAAAGCTCTTGCAGAGCGTGAATGTCTGCGCGGCAGCGAATGCAGTTCCAAGGGACAGTGAAAACCAGGTAGAGCTTTCAGTGCTGGCAGCTTTCATATGGGCGCAATCGCTGGACGTTTCGAATTTGGCAGCCGGGCTCTGCGACAGTCACATAGGCATTGTTGCATCATAACCAACCAAAGCTCTTGCAGAGCGTGAATGTCTGTGCGGCAGCGAATGCAGTTCCAAGGGACAGTGAAAACCACGTAGACCTTTCAGTGCTGGGAGCTTTCGTGTGGGCGCATTCGCGGGACGTTTCGAATTTGGCAGCCGGGCTCTGCGACAGTCACATAGGTATTGTTGCATCATAACCAACCAAGGCTTTTGCAGAGCGCGAATGTCTGTGCAGCAGCGAATGCAATTCCAAGGGACAGTGAAAACCAGGTAGAGCTTTCAGTGCTGGCAGCTTTCGTTTGGGCGCAATCTCTGGACGTTTCGAATTTGGCAGCCGGGCTCTGCGACAGTCACATAGGCATTGTTGCATCATAACCAAACAAGGCTTTTGCAGAGCGCGAATGTCTGTGCGGCAGCGAATGCAGTTCCAAGGGACAGTGAAAACCAGGCAGAGCTTTCAGTGCTGGCGGCTTTCGTGTGGGCGCAATCGCTGGACGTTTCGAATTTGGCAGCCGGGCTCTGCGACAGTCACATAGGCATTGTTGCATCATAACCAACAAAAGGTTTTGCAGAGCGTGAATGTCTGTGCGGCAGCGAATGCAGTTCCAAGGGACAGTGAAAACCAGGTAGAGCTTTCAGTGCTGGGAGCTTTCGTGTGGGCGCAATCGCTGGACAATTCGAATTTGGCAGCCGGGCTCTGCGACAGTCACATAGGCATTGTTGCATCATAACCAACCAAGGCATTTGCAGAGCGCGAATGTCTGTGCGGCAGCGAATGCAGTTCCAAGGGACAGTGAAAACCAGGTAGAGCTTGCAGTGCTGGCAGCTTTCGTGTGGGCGCAATCGCTGGACGTTTCGAATTTGGCAGCCGGGCTCTGCGACAGTCACATAGGCATTGTTGCATCATAACCAACCAAGGTATTTGCAGAGCGCGAATGTCTGTGCGGCAGCGAATGCAGTTCCAAGGGACAGTGAAAACCAGGTAGAGCTTTCAGTGCTGGCAGCTTTCGTGTGGGCGCAATCGCTGGACAATTTGAATTTGGCAGCCGGGCTCTGCGACAGTCACATAGGCATTGTTGCATCATAACCAACCAAAGCCCTTGCAGAGCGCAAATGTCTGTGCGGCAGCGAATGCAGTTCCAAGGGACAGTGAAAACCAGGTATAGCTTTCAGTGCTTGCAGCTTTCGTGTGGGCGCAATCGCTGGACGTTTCGAATTTGGCAGCCGGGCTCTTCGACAGTCACATAGGCATTGTTGCATCATAACCAACCAAGGCATTTGCAGAGCGCGAATGTCTGTGCGGCAGCGACTGCAGTTCCAAGGGACAGTGAAAACCAGGTAGAGCTTTCAGTGCTGGGAGCTTTCGTGTATGCGCAATCTCTGGACGTTTCGAATTTGGCAGCCGGGCTCTGCGACAGTCACATAGGCATTGTTGCATCATAACCAACCAAAGCTCTTGCAGAGCGCGAATGTCTGTGCAGCAGCGAATGCAGTTCCAAGGGACAGTGAAAACCAGGTAGAGCTTTCAGTGCTGGCAGCTTTCGTGTGGGCGCAATCGCTGGACGTTTCGAATTTGGCAGCCGGGCTCTGCGACAGTCACATAGGCATTGTTGCATCATAACCAACCAAAGCTCTTGCAGAGCGCAAATGTCTGTGCGGCAGCGAATGCAGTTCCAAGGGACAGTGAAAACCAGGTAGAGCTTTCAGTGCTGGCAGCTTTTGTTTGGGCGCAATCTCTGGACGTTTCGAATTTGGCAGCCGGGCTCGGCCAGAGTCACATAGGCATTGTTGCATCATAACCAACCAAAACTTTTGCATAGCGTGAATGTCTGTGCGGCAGCAAATGCAGTTCCAAGGGACAGTGAAAACCAGGTAGACCTTTCGGTGCTGGCAGCTTTCGTCTGGGCGCAATCGCGGGACGTTTCGAATTTGGCAGCCGGGCTCGGCCAGAGTCACATAGGCATTGTTGCATCATAAACAACCAAGGCTTTTGAAGAGCGCGAATGTCTGTGCGGCAGCGAATGCAGTTCCAAGGGACAGTGAAAACCAGGTAGAGCTTTCAGTGCTGGCAGCTTTCGTGTGGGCGCAATCGCTGGACGTTTCGAATTTTGCAGCCGGGCTCGGCCAGAGTCACATAGGCATTGTTGCATCATAACCAACCAAAGCTTTTGCAGAGCGTGAATGTCTGTGCGGCAGCGAATGCAGTTCCAAGGGACAGTGAAAACCAGGTAGACCTTTCAGTGCTGGCAGCTTTCGTGTGGGCGCAATCGCTGGACGTTTCGAATTTGGCAGCCGGGCTCTGCCAGAGTCACATAGGTATTGTTGCATCATAATCAGCCAAGGCATTTGCAGAGCGCGAATGTCTGTGCGGCAGCGAATGCAGTTCCAAGGGACAGTGAAAACCAGGTAGACCTTTCAGTGCTGGCAGCTTTCGTGTGGGCGCAATCGCTGGACGTTTCGAATTTGGCAGCCGGGCTCTGCGACAGTCACATAGGCATTGTTGCATCATAATCAACCAAAGCTCTTGCAGAGCGTGAATGTCTGTGCGGCAGCGAATGCAGTTCCAAGGGACAGTGAAAACCAGGTAGAGCTTTCAGTGCTGGCAGCTTTCGTGTGGGCGCAATCGCTGGACGTTTCGAATTTGGCAGCCGGGCTCTGCCAGAGTCACATAGGTATTGTTGCATCATAATCAGCCAAGGCATTTGCAGAGCGCGAATGTCTGTGCGGCAGCGAATGCAGTTCCAAGGGACAGTGAAAATCAGGCAGAGCTTTCAGTGTTGGCAGCTTTCGTGTGGGCGCAATCGCTGGACGTTTCGAATTTGGCAGCCGGGTTCTGCGACAGTCACATAGGCATTGTTGCATCATAATCAACCAAAGCTCTTGCAGAGCGTGAATGTCTGCGCGGCAGCGAATGCAGTTCCAAGGGACAGTGAAAACCAGGTAGAGCTTTCAGTGCTGGCAGCTTTCATATGGGCGCAATCGCTGGACGTTTCGAATTTGGCAGCCGGGCTCTGCGACAGTCACATAGGCATTGTTGCATCATAACCAACCAAAGCTCTTGCAGAGCGTGAATGTCTGTGCGGCAGCGAATGCAGTTCCAAGGGACAGTGAAAACCAGGTAGAGCTTTCAGTGCTGGGAGCTTTCGTGTGGGCGCATTCGCGGGACGTTTCGAATTTGGCAGCCGGGCTCTGCGACAGTCACATAGGTATTGTTGCATCATAACCAACCAAGGCTTTTGCAGAGCGCGAATGTCTGTGCAGCAGCGAATGCAATTCCAAGGGACAGTGAAAACCAGGTAGAGCTTTCAGTGCTGGCAGCTTTCGTGTGGGCGCAATCTCTGGACGTTTCGAATTTGGCAGCCGGGCTCTGCGACAGTCACATAGGCATTGTTGCATCATAACCAAACAAGGCTTTTGCAGAGCGCGAATGTCTGTGCGGCAGGGAATGCAGTTCCAAGGGACAGTGAAAACCAGGCAGAGCTTTCAGTGCTGGCGGCTTTCGTGTGGGCGCAATCGCTGGACGTTTCGAATTTGGCAGCCGGGCTCTGCGACAGTCACATAGGCATTGTTGCATCATAACCAACAAAAGGTTTTGCAGAGCGTGAATTTCTGTGCGGCAGCGAATGCAGTTCCAAGGGACAGTGAAAACCAGGTAGAGCTTTCAGTGCTGGGAGCTTTCGTGTGGGCGCAGTCTCTGGACGTTTCGAATTTGGCAGCCGGGCTCTGCGACAGTCACATAGGCATTGTTGCATCATAACCAACCAAGGAATTTGCAGAGCGCGAATGTCTGTGCGGCAGCGAATGCAGTTCCAAGGGACAGTGAAAACCAGGTATAGCTTTCAGTGGTGGCAGCTTTCGTGTGGGCGCAATCGCTGGACGTTTCGAATTTGGCAGCCGGGCTCTGCCAGAGTCACATAGGCATTGTTGCATCATAACCAACCAAGGAATTTGCAGAGCGCGAATGTCTGTGCGGCAGCGAATGCAGTTCCAAGGGACAGTGAAAACCAGGTAGAGCTTTCAGTGCTGGCAGCTTTCCTGTGGGCGCTATCGCTGGACGTTTCGAATTTGGCAGCCGGACTCTGCGAGTGTCACATAGGCATTGTTGCATCATAACTAACCAAGGCTTTTGCAGAGCGCGAATGTCTGTGCGGCAGCGAATGCAGTTCCAAGGGACAGTGAAAACCAGGTAGAGCTTTCAGTGCTGGCAGCTTTCGTGTGGGCGCAATCGCTGGACAATTCGAATTTGGCAGCCGGGCTCTGCGACAGTCACATAGGCATTGTTGCATCATAACCAACCAAAGCCCTTGCAGAGCGCAAATGTCTGTGCGGCAGCGAATGCAGTTCCAAGGGACAGTGAAAACCAGGTATAGCTTTCAGTGCTTGCAGCTTTCGTGTGGGCGCAATCGCTGGACGTTTCGAATTTGGCAGCCGGGCTCTGCGACAGTCACATAAGCATTGTTGCATCATAACCAACCAAGCATCTTGCAGAGGGCGAATGTCTGTGCGGCAGCGAATGCAGTTCCAAGGGACAGTGAAAACCAGGTAGAGCTTTCAGTGCTGGGAGCTTTCGTGTATGCGCAATCTCTGGACGTTTCGAATTTGGCAGCCGGGCTCTGCGACAGTCACATAGGCATTGTTGCATCATAACCAACCAAAGCTCTTGCAGAGCGCAAATGTCTGTGCGGCAGCGAATGCAGTTCCATGGGACAGTGAAAACCAGGTAGAGCTTTCAGTGCTGGCAGCTTTTGTTTGGGCGCAATCTCTGGACGTTTCGAATTTGGCAGCCGGGCTCGGCCAGAGTCACATAGGCATTGTTGCACCATAAACAACCAAAGCTTTTGCATAGCGTGAATGTCTGTGTGGCAGCAAATGCAGTTCCAAGGGACAGTGAAAACCAGGTAGACCTTTCGGTGCTGGCAGCTTTCGTCTGGGCGCAATCGCGGGACGTTTCGAATTTGGCAGCCGGGCTCGGCCAGAGTCACATAGGCATTGTTGCATCATAAACAACCAAGGCTTTTGAAGAGCGCGAATGTCTGTGCGGCAGCGAATGCAGTTCCAAGGGACAGTGAAAACCAGGTAGAGCTTTCAGTGCTGGCAGCTTTCGTGTGGGCGCAATCGCTGGACGTTTCGAATTTGGCAGCCGGGCTCGGCCAGAGTCACATAGGCATTGTTGCATCATAACCAACCAAAGCTTTTGCAGAGCGTGAATGTCTGTGCGGCAGCGAATGCAGTTCCAAGGGACAGTGAAAACCAGGTAGACCTTTCAGTGCTGGCAGCTTTCGTGTGGGCGCAATCGCGGGACGTTTCGAATTTGGCAGCCGGGCTCTGCGACAGTCACATAGGCATTGTTGCATCATAACCAACCAAGGCATTTGCAGAGCGCGAATGTCTGTGCGGCAGCGTATGCAGTTCCAAGGGACAGTGAAAACCAGGTAGAGCTTTCACTGCTGGAAGCTTTCGTGTGGGCGCAATCGCTGGACGTTTCGAATTTGGCAGCCGGGCTCTGCGACAGTCACATAGGCATTGTTGCATCATAACCAACCAAAGCTCTTGCAGAGCACGAATGTCTGTGCGGCAGTGAATGCAGTTCCAAGGGACAGTGAAAACCAGGTAGAGCTTTCAGTGCTGGAAGCTTTCGTGTGGGCGCAATCGCTGGACGTTTCGAATTTGGCAGCCGGGCTCTTCGACAGTCACATAGGCATTGTTGCATCATAACCAACCAAGGCATTTGCAGAGCGCGAATGTCTGTGCGGCAGCGACTGCAGTTCCAAGGGACAGTGAAAACCAGGTAGAGCTTTCAGTGCTGGAAGCTTTCGTGTGGGCGCAATCGCTGGACGTTTCGAATTTGGCAGCCGGGCTCTGCCAGAGTCACATAGGCATTGTTGCATCATAACCAACCAAGGCATTTGCAGAACGCGAATGTATGTGCGGCAGCGACTGCAGTTCCAAGGGACAGTGAAAACCAGGTAGAGCTTTCAGTGCTGGAAGCTTTCGTGTGGGCGCAATCGCGGGACGTTTCGAATTTGGCAGCTGGGCTCTGCCAGAGTCACATAGGCATTGTTGCATCATAACCAACCAAGGCATTTGCAGAGCGCGAATGTCTGTGCGGCAGCGAATGCAGTTCCAAGGGACAGTGAAAACCAGGTAGAGCTTGCAGTGCTTGCATTATTCGTGTGGGCGCAATCGCTGGACGTTTCGAATTTGGCAGCCGGACTCTGCCAGAGTCACATAGGCATTGTTGCATCATAACCAACCAAGGCTTTTGCATAGCGCGAATGTCTGTGCGGCAGCGAATGCAGTTCCAAGGGACAGTGAAAACCAGGTAGAGCTTTCAGGGCTTGCAGCTTTCGTGTGGGCGCAATCGCTGGACGCTTCGAATTTGGCAGCCGGACTCTGCCAGAGTCACATAGGCATTGTTGCATCATAACCAACAAAAGGTTTTGCAGAGCGTGAATGTCTGTGCGGCAGCGAATGCAGTTCCAAGGGACAGTGAAAACCTGGTAGAGCTTTCAGTGCTGGCAGCTTTCGTGTGGGCGCAATCGCTGGACGTTTCGAATTTGGCAGCCGGGCTCTGCCAGAGTCACATAGGTATTGTTGCATCATAATCAGCCAAGGCATTTGCAGAGCGCGAATGTCTGTGCGGCAGCAAATGCAGTTCCAAGGGACAGTGAAAATCAGGCAGAGCTTTCAGTGTTGGCAGCTTTCGTGTGGGCGCAATCACTGGACGTTTCGAATTTGGCAGCCGGGCTCTGCGACAGTCACATAGGCATTGTTGCATCATAACCAACCAAAGCTCTTGCAGAGCGCGAATGTCTGTGCGGCAGCGAATGCAGTTCCAAGGGACAGTGAAAACCAGGTAGAGCTTTCAGTGCTGGCAGCTTTCGTGTGGGCGCAATCGCTGGACGTTTCGAATTTGGCAGCCGGGCTCTGCGACAGTCACATAGGCATTGTTGCATCATAACCAACCAAGGCATTTGCAGAGCGCGAATGTCTGTGCGGCAGCGAATGCAGTTCCAAGGGACAGTGAAAACCAGGTAGAGCTTTCAGTGCTGGCAGCTTTCGTGTGGGCGCAATCGCTGGACAATTCGAATTTGGCAGCCGGGCTCTGCGACAGTCACATAGGCATTGTTGCATCATAACCAACCAAAGCTCTTGCAGAGCGCGAATGTCTGTGCAGCAGCGAATGCAGTTCCAAGGGACAGTGAAAACCAGGTAGAGCTTTCAGTGCTGGCAGCTTTCGTGTGGGCGCAATCGCTGGACGTTTCGAATTTGGCAGCCGGGCTCTGCGACAGTCACATAGGCATTGTTGCATCATAACCAACCAAAGCTCTTGCAGAGCGCAAATGTCTGTGCGGCAGCGAATGCAGTTCCAAGGGACAGTGAAAACCAGGTAGAGCTTTCAGTGCTGGCAGCTTTTGTTTGGGCGCAATCTCTGGACGTTTCGAATTTGGCAGCCGGGCTCGGCCAGAGTCACATAGGCATTGTTGCACCATAACCAACCAAAGCTTTAGCAGAGCGTGAATGTCTGTGCGGCAGCAAATGCAGTTCCAAGGGACAGTGAAAACCAGGTAGACCTTTCGGTGCTGGCAGCTTTCGTCTGGGCGCAATCGCTGGACGTTTCGAATTTGGCAGCCGGGCTCGGCCAGAGTCACATAGGCATTGTTGCATCATAACCAACCAAAGCTTTTGCAGAGCGTGAATGTCTGTGCGGCAGCGAATGCAGTTCCAAGGGACAGTGAAAACCAGGTAGACCTTTCAGTGCTGGCAGCTTTCGTGTGGGCGCAATCGCGGGACGTTTCGAATTTGGCAGCCGGGCTCTGCGACAGTCACATAGGCATTGTTGCATCATAACCAACCAAGGCATTTGCAGAGCGCGAATGTCTGTGCGGCAGCGTATGCAGTTCCAAGGGACAGTGAAAACCAGGTAGAGCTTTCACTGCTGGAAGCTTTCGTGTGGGCGCAATCGCTGGACGTTTCGAATTTGGCAGCCGGGCTCTGCGACAGTCACATAGGCATTGTTGCATCATAACCAACCAAAGCTCTTGCAGAGCACGAATGTCTGTGCGGCAGTGAATGCAGTTCCAAGGGACAGTGAAAACCAGGTAGAGCTTTCAGTGCTGGAAGCTTTCGTGTGGGCGCAATCGCTGGACGTTTCGAATTTGGCAGCCGGGCTCTTCGACAGTCACATAGGCATTGTTGCATCATAACCAACCAAGGAATTTGCAGAGCGCGAATGTCTGTGCGGCAGCGACTGCAGTTCCAAGGGACAGTGAAAACCAGGTAGAGCTTTCAGTGCTGGAAGCTTTCGTGTGGACGCAATCGCTGGACATTTCGAATTTGGCAGCCGGGCTCTGCGACAGTCACATAGGCATTGTTGCATCATAACCAACCAAGGCATTTGCAGAACGCGAATGTATGTGCGGCAGCGACTGCAGTTCCAAGGGACAGTGAAAACCAGGTAGAGCTTTCAGTGCTGGAAGCTTTCGTGTGGGCGCAATCGCGGGACGTTTCGAATTTGGCAGCTGGGCTCTGCCAGAGTCACATAGGCATTGTTGCATCATAACCAACCAAGGCTTTTGCATAGCGCGAATGTCTGTGCGGCAGCGAATGCAGTTCCAAGGGACAGTGAAAACCAGGTAGACCTTTCAGTGCTGGCAGCTTTCGTGTGGGTGCAATCGCTGGACGCTTCGAATTTGGCAGCCGGACTCTGCCAGAGTCACATAGGCATTGTTGCATCATAACCAACAAAAGGTTTTGCAGAGCGTGAATGTCTGTGCGGCAGCGAATGCAGTTCCAAGGGACAGTGAAAACCTGGTAGAGCTTTCAGTGCTGGCAGCTTTCGTGTGGGCGCAATCGCTGGACGTTTCGAATTTGGCAGCCGGGCTCTGCCAGAGTCACATAGGTATTGTTGCATCATAATCAGCCAAGGCATTTGCAGAGCGCGAATGTCTGTGCGGCAGCAAATGCAGTTCCAAGGGACAGTGAAAATCAGGCAGAGCTTTCAGTGTTGGCAGCTTTCGTGTGGGCGCAATCACTGGACGTTTCGAATTTGGCAGCCGGGCTCTGCGACAGTCACATAGGCATTGTTGCATCATAACCAACCAAAGCTCTTGCAGAGCGCGAATGTCTGTGCGGCAGCGAATGCAGTTCCAAGGGACAGTGAAAACCAGGTAGAGCTTTCAGTGCTGGCAGCTTTCGTGTGGGCGCAATCGGTGGACGTTTCGAATTTGGCAGCCAGGCTCTGCGACAGTCACATAGGCATTGTTGCATCATAACCAACCAAAGGTTTTGCAGAGCGCGAATGTCTGTGCGGCAGCGAATGCAGTTCCAAGGGACAGTGAAAACCAGGTAGAGCTTTCAGTGCTGGCAGCTTTCGTGTGGGCGCAATCGCGGGACGTTTTGAATTTGGCAGCTGGGCTCGGCCAGAGTCACATAGGCATTGTTGCATCATAACTAACCAAGGTTTTTGCAGAGCGCGAATGTCTGTGCGGCAGCGAATGCAGTTCCAAGGGACAGTGAAAACCAGGTAGACCTTTCATGCTGGCAGCATTCGTGTGGGCGTAATCGCTGGACGTTTCGAATTTGGCAGCCGGGCTCTGCGACAGTCACATAGGCATTGTTGCATCATAACCAACCAAAGCTTTTGCATAGCGTGAATGTCTGTGCGGCAGCGAATGCAGTTCCAAGGGACAGTGAAAACCAGGTAGACCTTTCGGTGCTGGCAGCTTTCGTCTGGGCGCAATCGCGGGACGTTTCGAATTTGGCAGCTGGGCTCGGCCAGAGTCACATAGGCATTGTTGCATCATAACCAACCAAAGGTCTTTGAAGAGCGCGAATGTCTGTGCGGCAGCGAATGCAGTTCCAAGGGACAGTGAAAACCAGGCAGACCTTTCATGCTGGCAGCATTCGTGTGGGCGCAATCGGTGGACGTTTCGAATTTGGCAGCCAGGCTCTGCGACAGTCACATAGGCATTGTTGCATCATAACCAACCAAAGGTTTTGCAGAGCGCGAATGTCTGTGCGGCAGCGAATGCAGTTCCAAGGGACAGTGAAAACCAGGTAGAGCTTTCAGTGCTGGCAGCTTTCGTGTGGGCGCAATCGCTGGACGTTTCGAATTTGGCAGCCGGGCTCTGCGACAGTCACATAGGCATTGTTGCATCATAACCAACCAAAGCTCTTGCAGAGCACGAATGTCTGTGCGGCAGCGAATGCAGTTCCAAGGGACAGTGAAAACCAGGTAGAGCTTTCAGTGCTGGCAGCTTTCGTGTGGGCGCAATAGCTGGACGTTTCGAATTTGGCAGCCGGGCTCTGCGACAGTCACATAGGCATTGTTGCATCATAACCAACCAAGGCATTTGCAGAGCGCGAATGTCTGTGCGGCAGCGACTCCAGTTCCAAGGGACAGTGAAAACCAGGTAGAGCTTTCAGTGCTGGAAGCTTTCGTGTGGACGCAGTCGCTGGACGTTTCGAATTTGGCAGCCGGGCTCTGCCAGAGTCACATAGGCATTGTTGCATCATAACCAACCAAAGCTCTTGCAGAGCACGAATATCTGTGCGGCAGCGAATGCAGTTCAAGGGACAGTGAAAACCAGGTAGAGCTTTCAGTGCTGGCAGCTTTCGTGTGGGCGCAATCGCGGGACGTTTCGAATTTGGCAGCCGGGCTCTGCGACAGTCACATAGGCATTGTTGCATCATAACCAACCAAAGCTCTTGCAGAGCGCAAATGTCTGTGCGGCAGCGAATGCAGTTCCAAGGGACAGTGAAAACCAGGTAGAGCTTTCAGTGCTGGCAGCTTTCGTGTGGGCGCAATCTCTGGACGTTTCGAATTTGGCAGCCGACCTCGGCCAGAGTCACATAGGAATTGTTGCATCATAACCAACCAAAGCTTTTGCATAGCGTGAATGTCTGTGCGGCAGCGAATGCAGTTCCAAGGGACAGTGAAAACCAGGTAGACCTTTCAGTGCTGGCAGCTTTCGTCTGGGCGCAATCGCGGGACGTTTCGAATTTGGCAGCTGGGCTCGCCAGAGTCACGTAGGCATTGTTGCATCATAAACAACCAAGGCTTTTGCAGAGCGCGAATGTCTGTGCGGCAGCGAATGCAGTTCCAAGGGACAGTGAAAACCAGGTAGAGCTTTCAGTGCTGGCAGCTTTCGTGTGGACGCAGTCGCTGGACGTTTCGAATTTGGCAGCCGGGCTCTGCCAGAGTCACATAGGCATTGTTGCATCATAGCCAACCAAGGCATTTGCAGAGCGCGAATGTCTGTGCGGCAGCGAATGCAGTTCCAAGGGACAGTGAAAACCAGGTAGAGCTTTCTCTGCTGGCAGCTTTCGTCTGGGCGCAATCGCGGGACGTTTCGAATTTGGCAGCTGGGCTCTGCCAGAGTCACATAGGCATTGTTGCATCATAACCAACCAAGGCTTTTGCATAGCGCGAATGTCTGTGCGGCAGCGAATGCAGTTCCAAGGGACAGTGAAAACCAGGTAGAGCTTTCAGGGCTTGCAGCTTTCGTGTGGGTGCAATCGCTGGACGCTTCGAATTTGGCAGCCGGACTCTGCCAGAGTCACATAGGCATTGTTGCATCATAACCAACAAAAGGTTTTGCAGAGCGTGAATGTCTGTGCGGCAGCGAATGCAGTTCCAAGGGACAGTGAAAACCTGGTAGAGCTTTCAGTGCTGGCAGCTTTCGTGTGGGCGCAATCGCTGGACGTTTCGAATTTGGCAGCCGGGCTCTGCCAGAGTCACATAGGTATTGTTGCATCATAATCAGCCAAGGCATTTGCAGAGCGCGAATGTCTGTGCGGCAGCAAATGCAGTTCCAAGGGACAGTGAAAATCAGGCAGAGCTTTCAGTGTTGGCAGCTTTCGTGTGGGCGCAATCACTGGACGTTTCGAATTTGGCAGCCGGGCTCTGCGACAGTCACATAGGCATTGTTGCATCATAACCAACCAAAGCTCTTGCAGAGCGCGAATGTCTGTGCGGCAGCGAATGCAGTTCCAAGGGACAGTGAAAACCAGGTAGAGCTTTCAGTGCTGGCAGCTTTCGTGTGGGCGCAATCGGTGGACGTTTCGAATTTGGCAGCCAGGCTCTGCGACAGTCACATAGGCATTGTTGCATCATAACCAACCAAAGGTTTTGCAGAGCGCGAATGTCTGTGCGGCAGCGAATGCAGTTCCAAGGGACAGTGAAAACCAGGTAGAGCTTTCAGTGCTGGCAGCTTTCGTGTGGGCGCAATCGCGGGACGTTTTGAATTTGGCAGCTGGGCTCGGCCAGAGTCACATAGGCATTGTTGCATCATAACTAACCAAGGTTTTTGCAGAGCGCGAATGTCTGTGCGGCAGCGAATGCAGTTCCAAGGGACAGTGAAAACCAGGTAGAGCTTTCATGCTGGCAGCATTCGTGTGGGCGTAATCGCTGGACGTTTCGAATTTGGCAGCCGGGCTCTGCGACAGTCACATAGGCATTGTTGCATCATAACCAACCAAAGCTTTTGCATAGCGTGAATGTCTGTGCGGCAGCGAATGCAGTTCCAAGGGACAGTGAAAACCAGGTAGACCTTTCGGTGCTGGCAGCTTTCGTCTGGGCGCAATCGCGGGACGTTTCGAATTTGGCAGCCGGGCTCTGCCAGAGTCACATAGGCATTGTTGCATCATAACCAACCAAAGCTTTTGCATAGCATGAATGTCTGTGCGGCAGCGAATGCAGTTCCAAGGGACAGTGAAAAACAGGTAGAGCTTTCAGTGCTGGGAGCTTTCGTGTATGCGCAATCTCTGGACGTTTCGAATTTGGCAGCCGGGCTCTGCGACAGTCACATAGGCATTGTTGCATCATAACCAACCAAAGCTCTTGCAGAGCGCGAATGTCTGTGCAGCAGCGAATGCAGTTCCAAGGGACAGTGAAAACCAGGTAGAGCTTTCAGTGCTGGCAGCTTTCGTGTGGGCGCAATCGCTGGACGTTTCGAATTTGGCAGCCGGGCTCTGCGACAGTCACATAGGCATTGTTGCATCATAACCAACCAAAGCTCTTGCAGAGCGCAAATGTCTGTGCGGCAGCGAATGCAGTTCCAAGGGACAGTGAAAACCAGGTAGAGCTTTCAGTGCTGGCAGCTTTTGTTTGGGCGCAATCTCTGGACGTTTCGAATTTGGCAGCCGGGCTCGGCCAGAGTCACATAGGCATTGTTGCATCATAACCAACCAAACCTTTTGCATAGCGTGAATGTCTGTGCGGCAGCAAATGCAGTTCCAAGGGACAGTGAAAACCAGGTAGACCTTTCGGTGCTGGCAGCTTTCGTCTGGGCGCAATCGCGGGACGTTTCGAATTTGGCAGCCGGGCTCGGCCAGGGTCACATAGGCATTGTTGCATCATAAACAACCAAGGCTTTTGAAGAGCGCGAATGTCTGTGCGGCAGCGAATGCAGTTCCAAGGGACAGTGAAAACCAGGTAGAGCTTTCAGTGCTGGCAGCTTTCGTGTGGGCGCAATCGCTGGACGTTTCGAATTTGGCAGCCGGGCTCGGCCAGAGTCACATAGGCATTGTTGCATCATAACCAACCAAAGCTTTTGCAGAGCGTGAATGTCTGTGCGGCAGCGAATGCAGTTCCAAGGGACAGTGAAAACCAGGTAGACCTTTCAGTGCTGGCAGCTTTCGTCTGGGCGCAATCGCGGGACGTTTCGAATTTGGCAGCCGGGCTCTGCGACAGTCACATAGGCATTGTTGCATCATAACCAACCAAGGCATTTGCAGAGCGCGAATGTCTGTGCGGCAGCGTATGCAGTTCCAAGGGACAGTGAAAACCAGGTAGAGCTTTCACTGCTGGAAGCTTTCGTGTGGGCGCAATCGCGGGACGTTTCGAATTTGGCAGCCGGGCTCTGCGACAGTCACATAGGCATTGTTGCATCATAACCAACCAAAGCTCTTGCAGAGCACGAATGTCTGTGCGGCAGTGAATGCAGTTCCAAGGGACAGTGAAAACCAGGTAGAGCTTTCAGTGCTGGAAGCTTTCGTGTGGGCGCAATCGCTGGACGTTTCGAATTTGGCAGCCGGGCTCTTCGACAGTCACATAGGCATTGTTGCATCATAACCAACCAAGGCATTTGCAGAGCGCGAATGTCTGTGCGGCAGCGACTGCAGTTCCAAGGGACAGTGAAAACCAGGTAGAGCTTTCAGTGCTGGAAGCTTTCATGTGGGCGCAATCGCGGGACATTTCGAATTTGGCAGCTGGGCTCTGCCAGAGTCACATAGGCATTGTTGCATCATAACCAACCAAGGCATTTGCAGAGCGCGAATGTCTGTGCGGCAGCGAATGCAGTTCCAAGGGACAGTGAAAACCAGGTAGAGCTTGCAGTGCTTGCATTATTCGTGTGGGCGCAATCGCTGGACGTTTCGAATTTGGCAGCCGGGCTCTGCCAGAGTCACATAGGCATTGTTGCATCATAACCAACAAAAGGTTTTGCAGAGCGTGAATGTCTGTGCGGCAGCGAATGCAGTTCCAAGGGACAGTGAAAACCTGGTAGAGCTTTCAGTGCTGGCAGCTTTCGTGTGGGCGCAATCGCTGGACGTTTCGAATTTGGCAGCCGGGCTCTGCCAGAGTCACATAGGTATTGTTGCATCATAATCAGCCAAGGCATTTGCAGAGCGCGAATGTCTGTGCGGCAGCAAATGCAGTTCCAAGGGACAGTGAAAATCAGGCAGAGCTTTCAGTGTTGGCAGCTTTCGTGTGGGCGCAATCACTGGACGTTTCGAATTTGGCAGCCGGGTTCTGCGACAGTCACATAGGCATTGTTGCATCATAATCAACCAAAGCTCTTGCAGAGCGTGAATGTCTGCGCGGCAGCGAATGCAGTTCCAAGGGACAGTGAAAACCAGGTAGAGCTTTCAGTGCTGGCAGCTTTCGTGTGGGCGCAATCGCTGGACGTTTCGAATTTGGCAGCCGGGCTCTGCGACAGTCACATAGGCATTGTTGCATCATAACCAACCAAAGCTCTTGCAGAGCACGAATGTCTGTGCGGCAGCGAATGCAGTTCCAAGGGACAGTGAAAACCAGTTAGAGCTTTCAGTGCTGGCAGCTTTCGTGTGGGCGCAATCGCTGGACGTTTCGAATTTGGTAGCCGGGCTCTGCGACAGTCACATAGGCATTGTTGCATCATAACCAACCAAGGCATTTGCAGAGCGCGAATGTCTGTGCGGCAGCGACTGCAGTTCCAAGGGACAGTGAAAACCAGGTAGAGCTTTCAGTGCTGGAAGCTTTCGTGTGGACGCAATCGCTGGACATTTCGAATTTGGCAGCCGGGCTCTGCGACAGTCACATAGGCATTGTTGCATCATAACCAACCAAAGCTCTTGCAGAGCGTGAATGTCTGTGCGGCAGCGAATGCAGTTCCAAGGGACAGTGAAAACCAGGTAGAGCTTTCAGTGCTGGGAGCTTTCGTGTGGGCGCAATCACTGGACGTTTCGAATTTGGCAGCCGGGCTCTGCGACAGTCACATAGGCATTGTTGCATCATAATCAACCAAGGCTTTTGCAGAGCGTTAATGTCTGTGCAGCAGCGAATGCAACTCCAAGGGACAGTGAAAACCAGGTAGACCTTTCAGTGCTGGCAGCTTTCGTGTGGGCGCAATCGCGGGACGTTTCGAATTTGGCAGCTGGGCTCTGCCAGAGTCACATAGGCATTGTTGCATCATAACCAACCAAGGCATTTGCAGAGCGCGAATGTCTGTGCGGCAGCGAATGCAGTTCCAAGGGACAGTGAAAACCAGGTAGAGCTTGCAGTGCTTGCATTATTCGTGTGGGCGCAATCGCTGGACGTTTCAAATTTGGCAGCCGGGCTCTGCGACAGTCACATAGGCATTGTTGCATCATAACCAACCAAGGCATTTGCACAGCGCGAATGTCTGTGCGGCAGCGAATGCAGTTCCAAGGGACAGTGAAAACCAGGTAGAGCTTGCAGTGCTTGCAGATTTCGTGTGGGCGCAATCGCTGGACGTTTTGAATTTGGCAGCCGGACTCTGCCACAGTCACATAGGCATTGTTGCATCATAACCAACAAAAGGTTTTGCAGAGCGCGAATGTCTGTGCGGCAGCGAATGCAGTTCCAAGGGACAGTGAAAACCAGGTAGAGCTTTCAGTGCTGGCAGCTTTTGTGTGGGCGCAATCTCTGGACGTTTCGAATTTGGCAGCCGGGCTCGGCCAGAGTCACATAGGCATTGTTGCATCATAACCAACCAAAGCTCTTGCAGAGCGTGAATGTCTGTGCGTCAGCGAATGCAGTTCCAAGGGACAGTGAAAACCAGGTATAGCTTTCAGTGGTGGCAGCTTTCGTGTGGGCGCAATCGCTGGACGTTTCGAATTTGGCAGCCGGGCTCTGCCAGAGTCACATAGGTATTGTTGCATCATAATCAGCCAAGGCATTTGCAGAGCGCGAATGTCTGCGCGGCAGCGAATGCAGTTCCAAGGGACAGTGAAAATCAGGCAGAGCTTTCAGTGTTGGCAGCTTTCGTGTGGGCGCAATCGCTGGACGTTTCGAATTTGGCAGCCGGGTTCTGCGACAGTCACATAGGCATTGTTGCATCATAATCAACCAAAGCTCTTGCAGAGCGTAAATGTCTGCGCGGCAGCGAATGCAGTTCCAAGGGACAGTGAAAACCAGGTAGAGCTTTCAGTGCTGGCAGCTTTCATATGGGCGCAATCGCTGGACGTTTCGAATTTGGCAGCCGGGCTCTGCGACAGTCACATAGGCATTGTTGCATCATAACCAACCAAGGAATTTGCAGAGCGCGAATGTCTGTGCGGCAGCGAATGCAGTTCCAAGGGACAGTGAAAACCAGGTAGAGCTTTCAGTGCTGGCAGCTTTCCTGTGGGCGCTATCGCTGGACGTTTCGAATTTGGCAGCCGGACTCTGCGAGTGTCACATAGGCATTGTTGCATCATAACCAACCAAACATCTTGCAGAGAGCAAATGTCTGTGCGGCAGCGAATGCAGTTCCAAGGGACAGTGAAAACCAGGTAGAGCTTTCAGTGCTGGCAGCTTTCGTCTGGGCGCAATCACGGGACGTTTCGAATTTGGCAGCCGGGCTCTGCGACAGTCACATAGGCATTGTTGCATCATAACCAACCAAAGCTCTTGCAGAGCGCGAATGTCTGTGCGGCAGCGAATGCAGTTCCAAGGGACAGTGAAAATCAGGCAGAGCTTTCAGTGTTGGCAGCTTTCGTGTGGGCGCAATCACTGGACGTTTCGAATTTGGCAGCCGGGTTCTGCGACAGTCACATAGGCATTGTTGCATCATAATCAACCAAAGCTCTTGCAGAGCGTGAATGTCTGCGCGGCAGCGAATGCAGTTCCAAGGGACAGTGAAAACCAGGTAGAGCTTTCAGTGCTGGCAGCTTTCGTGTGGGCGCAATCGCTGGACGTTTCGAATTTGGCAGCCGGGCTCTGCGACAGTCACATAGGCATTGTTGCATCATAACCAACCAAAGCTCTTGCAGAGCACGAATGTCTGTGCGGCAGCGAATGCAGTTCCAAGGGACAGTGAAAACCAGTTAGAGCTTTCAGTGCTGGCAGCTTTCGTGTGGGCGCAATCGCTGGACGTTTCGAATTTGGTAGCCGGGCTCTGCGACAGTCACATAGGCATTGTTGCATCATAACCAACCAAGGCATTTGCAGAGCGCGAATGTCTGTGCGGCAGCGACTGCAGTTCCAAGGGACAGTGAAAACCAGGTAGAGCTTTCAGTGCTGGAAGCTTTCGTGTGGACGCAATCGCTGGACATTTCGAATTTGGCAGCCGGGCTCTGCGACAGTCACATAGGCATTGTTGCATCATAACCAACCAAAGCTCTTGCAGAGCGTGAATGTCTGTGCGGCAGCGAATGCAGTTCCAAGGGACAGTGAAAACCAGGTAGAGCTTTCAGTGCTGGGAGCTTTCGTGTGGGCGCAATCACTGGACGTTTCGAATTTGGCAGCCGGGCTCTGCGACAGTCACATAGGCATTGTTGCATCATAATCAACCAAGGCTTTTGCAGAGCGTTAATGTCTGTGCAGCAGCGAATGCAACTCGAAGGGACAGTGAAAACCAGGTAGAGCTTTCAGTGCTGGCAGCTTTCGTGTGGGCGCTATCGCTGGACGTTTCGAATTTGGCAGCCGGGCTCTGCGAGAGTCACATAGACATTGTTGCATCATAGCCAACCAAGGCATTTGCAGAGCGCGAATGTCTGTGCGGCAGCGAATGCAGTTCCAAGGGACAGTGAAAACCAGGTAGAGCTTTCACTGCTGGCAGCTTTCGTCTGGGCGCAATCGCGGGACGTTTCGAATTTGGCAGCTGGGCTCTGCCAGAGTCACGTAGGCATTGTTGCATCATAAACAATCAAAGCTCTTGCAGAGCGCGAATGTCTGTGCGGCAGCGAACGCAGTTCCAAGGGACAGTGAAAACCAGGCAGAGCTTTCAGTGCTGGCAGCTTTCGTGTGGGCGCAATCGCTGGACGTTTCGAATTTGGCAGCCGGGTTCTGCGACAGTCACATAGGCATTGTTGCATCATAACCAACCAAAGGTCTTGCAGAGCGCGAATGTCTGTGCGGCAGCGAATGCAGTTCCAAGGGACAGTGAAAACCAGTTAGACCTTTCAGTGCTGGCAGCTTTCGTGTGGGCGCAATCGCGGGACGTTTCGAATTTGGCAGCTGGGCCCTGCCAGAGTCACATAGGCATTGTTGCATCATAACCAACCAAAGCTCTTGCAGAGCGCGAATGTCTGTGCGGCAGCGAATGCAGTTCCAAGGGACAGTGAAAACCAGGTAGAGCTTTCAGTGCTGGCAGCTTTCTTTTGGACTCAATCGCTGGACGTTTCGAATTTGGCAGCCGGGCTCTGCGACAGTCACATAGGCATTGTTGCATCATAACCAACCAAAGCTCTTGCAGAGCGCGAATGTCTGTGCGGCAGCGAATGCAGTTCCAAGGGACAGTGAAAACCAGGTATAGCTTTCAGTGCTGGCAGCTTTCGTGTGGGCGCAATCTCTGGACGTTTCGAATTTGGCAGCCGGGCTCGGCCAGAGTCACATAGGCATTGTTGCATCATAACCAACCAAGGCATTTGCAGAGCGTGAATGTCTGTGCGGCAGCGAATGCAGTTCCAAGGGACAGTGAAAACCAGGTAGACCTTTCAGTGCTGGCAGCTTTCGTGTGGGCGCAATCGCTGGACGTTTCGAATTTGGCAGCCGGGCTCTGCCAGAGTCACATAGGCATTGTTGCATCATAACCAACCAAAGCTCTTGCAGAGCGCGAATGTCTGTGCGGCAGCGAATGCAGTTCCAAGGGACAGTGAAAACCAGGTAGACCTTTCAGTGCTGGCAGCTTTCGTGTGGGCGCAATCGCTGGACGTTTCGAATTTGGCAGCCGGGCTCTGCGACAGTCACATAGGCATTGTTGCATCATAACCAACCAAAGCTATTGCAGAGCGCAAATGTCTGTGCGGCAGCGAATGCAGTTCCAAGGGACAGTGAAAACCAGGTAGAGCTTTCAGTGCTGGCAGCTTTTGTTTGGGCGCAATCTCTGGACGTTTCGAATTTGGCAGCCGGGCTCGGCCAGAGTCACATAGGCATTGTTGCATCATAACCAACCAAAGCTTTTGCATAGCGTGAATGTCTGTGCGGCAGCAAATGCAGTTCCAAGGGACAGTGAAAACCAGGTAGACCTTTCGGTGCTGGCAGCTTTCGTCTGGGCGCAATCGCAGGACGTTTGGAATTTGGCAGCTGGGCTCGGCCAGAGTCACATAGGCATTGTTGCATCATAACCAACCAAGGCTTTTGAAGAGCGCGAATGTCTGTGCGGCAGCGAATGCAGTTCCAAGGGACAGTGAAAACCAGGTAGAGCTTTCAGTGCTGGCAGCTTTCGTGTGGGCGCAATCGCTGGACGTTTCGAATTTGGCAGCCGGGCTCGGCCAGAGTCACATAGGCATTGTTGCATCATAACCAACCAAAGCTTTTGCATAGCGTGAATGTCTGTGCGGCAGCGAATGCAGTTCCAAGGGACAGTGAAAACCAGGTAGAGCTTTCAGTGCTGGGAGCTTTCGTGTGGGCGCAATCGCTGGACGTTTCGAATTTGGCAGCCGGGCTCTGCCAGAGTCACGTAGGCATTGTTGCATCATAAACAATCAAAGCTCTTGCAGAGCGCGAATGTCTGTGCGGCAGCGAACGCAGTTCCAAGGGACAGTGAAAACCAGGTAGAGCTTTCAGTGCTGGCAGCTTTCGTGTGGGCGCTATCGCTGGACGTTTCGAATTTGGCAGCCGGGCTCTGCCAGAGTCACATAGGCATTGTTGCATCATAACCAACCAAAGGTCTTGCAGAGCGCGAATGTCTGTGCGGCAGCGAATGCAGTTCCAAGGGACAGTGAAAACCAGGTATAGCTTTCAGTGCTGGCAGCTTTCGTGTGGGCGCAATCGCTGGACGTTTCGAATTTGGCAGCCGGGCTCTGAGACAGTCACATAGGCATTGTTGCATCATAACCAACCAAGGCATTTGCAGAGCGCGAATGTCTGTGCGGCAGCGAATGCAGTTCCAAGGGACAGTGAAAACCAGGTAGACCTTTCAGTGCTGGCAGCTTTCGTGTGGGCGCTATCGCTGGACGTTTCGAATTTGGCAGCCGGGCTCTGCCAGAGTCACATAGGCATTGTTGCATCATAAACAACCAAGGCTTTTGCAGAGCGCGAATGTCTGTGCGGTAGCGAATGCAGTTCCAAGGGACAGTGAAAACCAGGTAGACCTTTCATGCTGGCAGCATTCGTGTGGGCGTAATCGCTGGACGTTTCGAATTTGGCAGCCGGGCTCTGCGACAGTCACATAGGCATTGTTGCATCATAACCAACCAAGCATCTTGCAGAGCGCAAATGTCTGTGCGGCAGCGAATGCAGTTCCAAGGGACAGTGAAAACCAGGTAGAGCTTTCAGTGCTGGCAGCTTTCGTGTGGGCGCAATCGCGGGACGTTTCGAATTTGGCAGCCGGGCTCTGCGACAGTCACATAGGCATTGTTGCATCATAACTAACCAAGGTTTTTGCAGAGCGCGAATGTCTGTGCGGCAGCGAATGCAGTTCCAAGGGACAGTGAAAACCAGGTAGACCTTTCATGCTGGCAGCATTCGTGTGGGCGTAATCGCTGGACGTTTCGAATTTGGCAGCCGGGCTCTGCGACAGTCACGTAGGCATTGTTGCATCATAACCAACCAAAGCTTTTGCATAGCGTGAATGTCTGTGCGGCAGCGAATGCAGTTCCAAGGGACAGTGAAAACCAGGTAGACCTTTCGGTGCTGGCAGCTTTCGTCTGGGCGCAATCGCGGGACGTTTCGAATTTGGCAGCCGGGCTCTGCCAGAGTCACATAGGCATTGTTGCATCATAACCAATCAAGGCATTTGCAGAGCGCGAATGTCTGTGCGGCAGCGACTGCAGTTCCAAGGGACAGTGAAAACCAGGTAGAGCTTTCAGTGCTGGAAGCTTTCGTGTGGACGCAATCACTGGACATTTCGAATTTGGCAGCCGGGCTCTGCGACAGTCACATAGGCATTGTTGCATCATAACCAACCAAAGGTTTTGCAGAGCGCGAATGTCTGTGCGGCAGCGAATGCAGTTCCTAGGGACAGTGAAAACCAGGTAGAGCTTTCAGTGCTGGCAGCTTTCTTGTGGGCGCAATCGCGGGACGTTTCGAATTTGGCAGCCGGGCTCTGCCAGAGTCACATAGGAATTGTTGCATCATAACCAACCAAGGAATTTGCATAGCGTGAATGTCTGTGCGGCAGCGAATGCAGCTCCAAGGGACAGTGAAAACCAGGTAGACCTTTCGGTGCTGGCAGCTTTCATCTGGGCGCAATCGCGGGACATTTCGAATTTGGCAGCTGGGCTCGGCCAGAGTCACATAGGCATTGTTGCATCATAAACAACCAAGGCTTTTGAAGAGCACGAATGTCTGTGCGGCAGCGAATGCAGTTCCAAGGGACAGTGAAAACCAGGTAGACCTTTCATGCTGGCAGCATTCGTGTGGGCGTAATCGCTGGACGTTTCGAATTTGGCAGCCGGGCTCTGCGACAGTCACATAGGCATTGTTGCATCATAACCAACCAAAGCTCTTGCAGAGCACGAATGTCTGTGCGGCAGCGACTGCAGTTCCAAGGGACAGTGAAAACCAGGTAGAGCTTTCAGTGCTGGCAGCTTTCGTGTGGGCGCAATCGCTGAACGTTTCGAATTTGGTAGCCGGGCTCTTCGACAGTCACATAGGCATTGTTGCATCATAACCAACCAAGGCATTTGCAGAGCGCGAATGTCTGTGCGGCAGCGAATGCAGTTCCAAGGGACAGTGAAAACCAGGTAGACCTTTCATGCTGGCAGCATTCGTGTGGGCGTAATCGCTGGACGTTTCGAATTTGGCAGCCGGGCTCGGCGACAGTCACATAGGCATTGTTGCATCATAAACAACCAAGGCTTTTGCAGAGCGCGAATGTCTGTGCGGCAGCGAATGCAGTTCCAAGGGACAGTGAAAACCAGGTAGAGCTTTCAGTGCTGGCAGCTTTCGTGTGGGCGCAATCGCTGGACGTTTCGAATTTGGCAGCCGGGTTCTGCGACAGTCACATAGGCATTGTTGCATCATAACCAACCAAGGCATTTGCAGAGCGCGAATGTCTGTGCGGCAGCGAATGCAGTTCCAAGGGACAGTGAAAACCAGGTAGAGCTTTCAGTGCTGGCAGCTTTCGTGTGGGCGCAATCGCGGGACGTTTCGAATTTGGCAGCCGGGCTCTGCGACAGTCACATAGGCATTGTTGCATCATAACCAACCAAACATCTTGCAGAGAGCGAATGTCTGTGCGGCAGCGAATGCAGTTCCAAGGGACAGTGAAAACCAGGTAGAGCTTTCAGTGCTGGCAGCTTTCGTGTGGGCGCAATCGCTGGACGTTTCGAATTTGGCAGCCGGGCTCTGCGACAGTCACATAGGCATTGTTGCATCATAACCAACCAAAGCTCTTGCAGAGCACGAATGTCTGTGCGGCAGCGAATGCAGTTCCAAGGGACAGTGAAAACCAGGTAGAGCTTTCAGTGCTGGCAGCTTTCGTGTGGGCGCAATCGCTGGACGTTTCGAATTTGGCAGCCGTGCTCTTCGACAGTCACATAGGCATTGTTGCATCATAACCAACCAAAGGTCTTGCAGAGCGCAAATGTCTGTGCGGCAGCGAATGCAGTTCCAAGGGACAGTGAAAACCAGGTAGAGCTTTCAGTGCTGGCAGCTTTTGTGTGGGCGCAATCTCTGGACGTTTCGAATTTGGCAGCCGGGCTCTGCGACAGTCACATAGGCATTGTTGCATCATAACCAACCAAAGCTTTTGCATAGCGTGAATGTCTGTGCGGCAGCGAATGCAGTTCCAAGGGACAGTGAAAACCAGGTAGACCTTTCAGTGCTGGCAGCTTTCGTGTGGGCGCAATCGCGGGACGTTTCGAATTTGGCAGCTGGGCTCTGCCAGAGTCACATAGGCATTGTTGCATCATAACCAACCAAGGCATTTGCAGAGCGCGAATGTCTGTGCGGCAGCGAATGCAGTTCCAAGGGACAGTGAAAACCAGGTAGAGCTTGCAGTGCTTGCATTATTCGTGTGGGCGCAATCGCTGGACGTTTCAAATTTGGCAGCCGGGCTCTGCCAGAGTCACATAGGCATTGTTGCATCATAAACAACCAAGGCTTTTGCATAGCGCGAATGTCTGTGCGGCAGCGAATGCAGTTCCAAGGGACAGTGAAAACCAGGTAGAGCTTTCAGTGCTTGCAGCTTTCGTGTGGGCGCAATCGCGGGACGTTTCGAATTTGGCAGCCGGGCTCGGCCAGAGTCACATAGGCATTGTTGCATCATAACCAACAAAAGGTTTTGCAGAGCGCGAATGTCTGTGCGGCAGGGAATGCAGTTCCAAGGGACAGTGAAAACCAGGTAGAGCTTTCAGTGCTGGCAGCTTTCGTGTGGGCGCAATCGCTGGACGTTTCGAATTTGGCAGCCGGGCTCGGCCAGAGTCACATAGGCATTGTTGCATCATAACCAACCAAAGGTCTTGCAGAGTGTGAATGTCTGTGCGGCAGCAAATGCAGTTCCAAGGGATAGTGAAAACCAGGTAGAGCTTTCAGTGCTGGCAGCTTTCGTGTGGGCGCAATCGCTGGACGTTTCGAATTTGGCAGCCGGGCTCTGCCAGAGTCACATAGGTATTGTTGCATCATAATCAGCCAAGGCATTTGCAGAGCGCGAATGTCTGTGCGGCAGCGAATGCAGTTCCAAGGGACAGTGAAAACCAGGTAGAGCTTTCAGTGCTGGCAGCTTTCGTGTGGGCGCAATCGCTGGACGTTTCGAATTTGGCAGCCGGGCTCTGCGACAGTCACATAGGCATTGTTGCATCATAATCAACCAAAGCTCTTGCAGAGCGTGAATGTCTGTGCGGCAGCGAATGCAGTTCCAAGGGACAGTGAAAACCAGGTAGAGCTTTAAGTGCTGGCAGCTTTCGTGTGGGCGCAATCGCTGGACGTTTCGAATTTGGTAGCCGGGCTCTTCGACAGTCACATAGGCATTGTTGCATCATAACCAACCAAGGCATTTGCAGAGCGCGAATGTCTGTGCGGCAGCGACTGCAGTTCCAAGGGACAGTGAAAACCAGGTAGAGCTTTCAGTGCTGGAAGCTTTCGTGTGGACGCAATCGCTGGACATTTCGAATTTGGCAGCCGGGCTCTTCGACAGTCACATAGGCATTGTTGCATCATAACCAACCAAGGCATTTGCAGAGCGCGAATGTCTGTGCGGCAGCGACTGCAGTTCCAAGGGACAGTGAAAACCAGGTAGAGCTTTCAGTGCTGGAAGCTTTCGTGTGGACGCAGTCGCTGGACGTTTCGAATTTGGCAGCCGGGCTCTGCCAGAGTCACATAGGCATTGTTGCATCATAACCAACCAAAGCTCTTGCAGAGCACGAATGTCTGTGCGGCAGCGAATGCAGTTCCAAGGGACAGTGAAAACCAGGTAGAGCTTTCAGTGCTGGCAGCTTTCGTGTGGGCGCAATCGCGGGACGTTTCAAATTTGGCAGCCGGGCTCTGCGACAGTCACATAGGCATTGTTGCATCATAACCAACCAAAGCTCTTGCAGAGCGCAAATGTCTGTGCGGCAGCGAATGCAGTTACAAGGGACAGTGAAAACCAGGTAGAGCTTTCACTGCTGGCAGTTTTCGTCTGGGCGCAATCGCGGGACGTTTCGAATTTGGCAGCTGGGCTCTGCCAGAGTCACGTAGGCATTGTTGCATCATAAACAATCAAAGCTCTTGCAGAGCGCGAATGTCTGTGCGGCAGCGAACGCAGTTCCAAGGGACAGTGAAAACCAGGTAGAGCTTTCAGTGCTGGCAGCTTTCGTGTGGGCGCAATCGCTGGACATTTCGAATTTGGCAGCCGGGTTCTGCGACAGTCACATAGGCATTGATGCATCATAACCAACCAAAGGTCTTGCAGAGCGCGAATGTCTGTGCGGCAGCGAATGCAGTTCCAAGGGACAGTGAAAACCAGGTAGACCTTTCAGTGCTGGCAGCTTTCGTGTGGGCGCAATCGCGGGACGTTTCGAATTTGGCAGCTGGGCTCTGCCAGAGTCACATAGGCATTGTTGCATCATAACCAACCAAAGCTCTTGCAGAGCGCGAATGTCTGTGCGGCAGCGAATGCAGTTCCAAGGGACAGTGAAAACCAGGTAGAGCTTTCAGTGCTGGCAGCTTTCGTGTGGGCGCAATCGCTGGACGTTTCGAATTTGGCAGCCGGGCTCTGCGACAGTCACATAGGCATTGTTGCATCATAACCAACCAAAGCTCTTGCAGAGCGTGAATGTCTGTGCGGCAGCGAATGCAGTTCCAAGGGACAGTGAAAACCAGGTAGAGCTTTCAGTGCTGGCAGCTTTCGTGTGGGCGCAATCGCTGGACGTTTCGAATTTGGCAGCCGGGCTCTGCGACAGTCACATAGGCATTGTTGCATCATAACCAACCAAGGCATTTGCAGAGCGCGAATGTCTGTGCGGCAGCGAATGCAGTTCCAAGGGACAGTGAAAACCAGGTAGAGCTTTCAGTGCTGGCAGCTTTCGTGTGGGCGCAATCGCTGGACAATTCGAATTTGGCAGCCGGGCTCTGCGACAGTCACATAGGCATTGTTGCATCATAACCAACCAAAGCCCTTGCAGAGCGCAAATGTCTGTGCGGCAGCGAATGCAGTTCCAAGGGACAGTGAAAACCAGGTATAGCTTTCAGTGCTTGCAGCTTTCGTGTGGGCGCAATCGCTGGACGTTTCGAATTTGGCAGCCGGGCTCTGCGACAGTCACATAAGCATTGTTGCATCATAACCAACCAAGCATCTTGCAGAGGGCGAATGTCTGTGCGGCAGCGAATGCAGTTCCAAGGGACAGTGAAAACCAGGTAGAGCTTTCAGTGCTGGGAGCTTTCGTGTATGCGCAATCTCTGGACGTTTCGAATTTGGCAGCCGGGCTCTGCGACAGTCACATAGGCATTGTTGCATCATAACCAACCAAAGCTCTTGCAGAGCGCAAATGTCTGTGCGGCAGCGAATGCAGTTCCAAGGGACAGTGAAAACCAGGTAGAGCTTTCAGTGCTGGCAGCTTTTGTTTGGGCGCAATCTCTGGACGTTTCGAATTTGGCAGCCGGGCTCGGCCAGAGTCACATAGGCATTGTTGCACCATAACCAACCAAAGCTTTTGCATAGCGTGAATGTCTGTGCGGCAGCAAATGCAGTTCCAAGGGACAGTGAAAACCAGGTAGACCTTTCGGTGCTGGCAGCTTTCGTCTGGGCGCAATCGCGGTACGTTTCGAATTTGGCAGCCGGGCTCGGCCAGAGTCACATAGGCATTGTTGCATCATAAACAACCAAGGCTTTTGAAGAGCGCGAATGTCTGTGCGGCAGCGAATGCAGTTCCAAGGGACAGTGAAAACCAGGTATAGCTTTCAGTGCTGGCAGCTTTCGTGTGGGCGCAATCGCTGGACGTTTCGAATTTGGCAGCCGGGCTCTGCGACAGTCACATAGGCATTGTTGCATCATAACCAACCAAAGCTCTTGCAGAGCACGAATGTCTGTGCGGCAGTGAATGCAGTTCCAAGGGACAGTGAAAACCAGGTAGAGCTTTCAGTGCTGGAAGCTTTCGTGTGGGCGCAATCGCTGGACGTTTCGAATTTGGCAGCCGGGCTCTGCCAGAGTCACATAGGCATTGTTGCATCATAACCAACCAAGGCATTTGCAGAACGCGAATGTATGTGCGGCAGCGACTGCAGTTCCAAGGGACAGTGAAAACCAGGTAGAGCTTTCAGTGCTGGAAGCTTTCGTGTGGGCGCAATCGCGGGACGTTTCGAATTTGGCAGCTGGGCTCTGCCAGAGTCACATAGGCATTGTTGCATCATAACCAACCAAGGCATTTGCAGAGCGCGAATGTCTGTGCGGCAGCGAATGCAGTTCCAAGGGACAGTGAAAACCAGGTAGAGCTTGCAGTGCTTGCATTATTCGTGTGGGCGCAATCGCTGGACGTTTCGAATTTGGCAGCCGGGCTCTGCCAGAGTCACATAGGCATTGTTGCATCATAACCAACCAAGGCTTTTGCATAGCGCGAATGTCTGTGCGGCAGCGAATGCAGTTCCAAGGGACAGTGAAAACCTGGTAGAGCTTTCAGTGCTGGCAGCTTTCGTGTGGGCGCAATCGCTGGACGTTTCGAATTTGGCAGCCGGGCTCTGCCAGAGTCACATAGGTATTGTTGCATCATAATCAGCCAAGGCATTTGCAGAGCGCGAATGTCTGTGCGGCAGCAAATGCAGTTCCAAGGGACAGTGAAAATCAGGCAGAGCTTTCAGTGCTGGCAGCTTTCGTGTGGGCGCAATCGCTGGACGTTTCGAATTTGGCAGCCGGGCTCTGCGACAGTCACATAGGCATTGTTGCATCATAACCAACCAAAGCTCTTGCAGAGCGCGAATGTCTGTGCGGCAGCGAATGCAGTTCCAAGGGACAGTGAAAACCAGGTAGAGCTTTCAGTGCTGGCAGCTTTCGTGTGGGCGCAATCGCTGGACGTTTCGAATTTGGCAGCCGGGCTCTGCGACAGTCACATAGGCATTGTTGCATCATAACCAACCAAAGCTCTTGCAGAGCGCGAATGTCTGTGCGGCAGCGAATGCAGTTCCAAGGGACAGTGAAAACCAGGTAGAGCTTTCAGTGCTGGCAGCTTTCGTGTGGGCGCAATCGCGGGACGTTTCGAATTTGGCAGCCGGGCTCTGCGACAGTCACATAAGCATTGTTGCATCATAACCAACCAAGCATCTTGCAGAGGGCGAATGTCTGTGCGGCAGCGAATGCAGTTCCAAGGGACAGTGAAAAACAGGTAGAGCTTTCAGTGCTGGGAGCTTTCGTGTATGCGCAATCTCTGGACGTTTCGAATTTGGCAGCCGGGCTCTGCGACAGTCACATAGGCATTGTTGCATCATAACCAACCAAAGCTCTTGCAGAGCGCGAATGTCTGTGCGGCAGCGAATGCAGTTCCAAGGGACAGTGAAAACCAGGTAGAGCTTTCAGTGCTGGCAGCTTTCGTGTGGGCGCAATCGCTGGACGTTTCGAATTTGGCAGCCGGGCTCTGCGACAGTCACATAGGCATTGTTGCATCATAACCAACCAAAGCTCTTGCAGAGCGCAAATGTCTGTGCGGCAGCGAATGCAGTTCCAAGGGACAGTGAAAACCAGGTAGAGCTTTCAGTGCTGGCAGCTTTTGTTTGGGCGCAATCTCTGGACGTTTCGAATTTGGCAGCCGGGCTCGGCCAGAGTCACATAGGCATTGTTGCACCATAACCAACCAAAGCTTTTGCATAGCGTGAATGTCTGTGCGGCAGCAAATGCAGTTCCAAGGGACAGTGAAAACCAGGTAGACCTTTCGGTGCTGGCAGCTTTCGTCTGGGCGCAATCGCTGGACGTTTCGAATTTGGCAGCCGGGCTCGGCCAGAGTCACATAGGCATTGTTGCATCATAACCAACCAAAGCTTTTGCAGAGCGTGAATGTCTGTGCGGCAGCGAATGCAGTTCCAAGGGACAGTGAAAACCAGGTAGACCTTTCAGTGCTGGCAGCTTTCGTGTGGGCGCAATCGCGGGACGTTTCGAATTTGGCAGCCGGGCTCTGCGACAGTCACATAGGCATTGTTGCATCATAACCAACCAAGGCATTTGCAGAGCGCGAATGTCTGTGCGGCAGCGTATGCAGTTCCAAGGGACAGTGAAAACCAGGTAGAGCTTTCACTGCTGGAAGCTTTCGTGTGGGCGCAATCGCTGGACGTTTCGAATTTGGCAGCCGGGCTCTTCGACAGTCACATAGGCATTGTTGCATCATAACCAACCAAGGAATTTGCAGAGCGCGAATGTCTGTGCGGCAGCGACTGCAGTTCCAAGGGACAGTGAAAACCAGGTAGAGCTTTCAGTGCTGGAAGCTTTCGTGTGGACGCAATCGCTGGACATTTCGAATTTGGCAGCCGGGCTCTGCGACAGTCACATAGGCATTGTTGCATCATAACCAACCAAGGCATTTGCAGAACGCGAATGTATGTGCGGCAGCGACTGCAGTTCCAAGGGACAGTGAAAACCAGGTAGAGCTTTCAGTGCTGGAAGCTTTCGTGTGGGCGCAATCGCGGGACGTTTCGAATTTGGCAGCTGGGCTCTGCCAGAGTCACATAGGCATTGTTGCATCATAACCAACCAAGGCATTTGCAGAGCGCGAATGTCTGTGCGGCAGCGAATGCAGTTCCAAGGGACAGTGAAAACCAGGTAGAGCTTGCAGTGCTTGCATTATTCGTGTGGGCGCAATCGCTGGACGTTTCGAATTTGGCAGCCGGGCTCTGCCAGAGTCACATAGGCATTGTTGCATCATAACCAACCAAGGCTTTTGCATAGCGCGAATGTCTGTGCGGCAGCGAATGCAGTTCCAAGGGACAGTGAAAACCAGGTAGACCTTTCAGGGCTTGCAGCTTTCGTGTGGGTGCAATCGCTGGACGCTTCGAATTTGGCAGCCGGACTCTGCCAGAGTCACATAGGCATTGTTGCATCATAACCAACCAAAGCTTTTGCAGAGCGTGAATGTCTGTGCGGCAGCGAATGCAGTTCCAAGGGACAGTGAAAACCAGGTAGACCTTTCAGTGCTGGCAGCTTTCGTGTGGGCGCAATCGCTGGACGTTTCGAATTTGGCAGCCGGGCTCTGCGACAGTCACATAGGCATTGTTGCATCATAACCAACCAAGGCATTTGCAGAGCGCGAATGTCTGTGCGGCAGCGTATGCAGTTCCAAGGGACAGTGAAAACCAGGTAGAGCTTTCACTGCTGGAAGCTTTCGTGTGGGCGCAATCGCTGGACGTTTCGAATTTGGCAGCCGGGCTCTGCGACAGTCACATAGGCATTGTTGCATCATAACCAACCAAAGCTCTTGCAGAGCACGAATGTCTGTGCGGCAGTGAATGCAGTTCCAAGGGACAGTGAAAACCAGGTAGAGCTTTCAGTGCTGGCAGCTTTCGTGTGGGCGCAATCGCTGGACGTTTCGAATTTGGCAGCCGGGCTCTTCGACAGTCACATAGGCATTGTTGCATCATAACCAACCAAGGAATTTGCAGAGCGCGAATGTCTGTGCGGCAGCGACTGCAGTTCCAAGGGACAGTGAAAACCAGGTAGAGCTTTCAGTGCTGGAAGCTTTCGTGTGGACGCAATCGCTGGACATTTCGAATTTGGCAGCCGGGCTCTGCGACAGTCACATAGGCATTGTTGCATCATAACCAACCAAGGCATTTGCAGAACGCGAATGTATGTGCGGCAGCGACTGCAGTTCCAAGGGACAGTGAAAACCAGGTAGAGCTTTCAGTGCTGGAAGCTTTCGTGTGGGCGCAATCGCGGGACGTTTCGAATTTGGCAGCTGGGCTCTGCCAGAGTCACATAGGCATTGTTGCATCATAACCAACCAAGGCATTTGCAGAGCGCGAATGTCTGTGCGGCAGCGAATGCAGTTCCAAGGGACAGTGAAAACCAGGTAGAGCTTGCAGTGCTTGCATTATTCGTGTGGGCGCAATCGCTGGACGTTTCGAATTTGGCAGCCGGGCTCTGCCAGAGTCACATAGGCATTGTTGCATCATAACCAACCAAGGCTTTTGCATAGCGCGAATGTCTGTGCGGCAGCGAATGCAGTTCCAAGGGACAGTGAAAACCAGGTAGAGCTTTCAGGGCTTGCAGCTTTCGTGTGGGTGCAATCGCTGGACGCTTCGAATTTGGCAGCCGGACTCTGCCAGAGTCACATAGGCATTGTTGCATCATAACCAACAAAAGGTTTTGCAGAGCGTGAATGTCTGTGCGGCAGCGAATGCAGTTCCAAGGGACAGTGAAAACCTGGTAGAGCTTTCAGTGCTGGCAGCTTTCGTGTGGGCGCAATCGCTGGACGTTTCGAATTTGGCAGCCGGGCTCTGCCAGAGTCACATAGGTATTGTTGCATCATAATCAGCCAAGGCATTTGCAGAGCGCGAATGTCTGTGCGGCAGCAAATGCAGTTCCAAGGGACAGTGAAAATCAGGCAGAGCTTTCAGTGTTGGCAGCTTTCGTGTGGGCGCAATCACTGGACGTTTCGAATTTGGCAGCCGGGCTCTGCGACAGTCACATAGGCATTGTTGCATCATAACCAACCAAAGCTCTTGCAGAGCGCGAATGTCTGTGCGGCAGCGAATGCAGTTCCAAGGGACAGTGAAAACCAGGTAGAGCTTTCAGTGCTGGCAGCTTTCGTGTGGGCGCAATCGGTGGACGTTTCGAATTTGGCAGCCAGGCTCTGCGACAGTCACATAGGCATTGTTGCATCATAACCAACCAAAGGTTTTGCAGAGCGCGAATGTCTGTGCGGCAGCGAATGCAGTTCCAAGGGACAGTGAAAACCAGGTAGACCTTTCAGTGCTGGGAGCTTTCGTGTGGGCACAATCTCTGGACGTTTCGAATTTGGCAGCCGGGCTCTGCGACAGTCACATAGGCATTGTTGCATCATAACCAACCAAGGCATTTGCAGAGCGCGAATGTCTGTGCGGCAGCGAATGCAGTTCCAAGGGACAGTGAAAACCAGGTAGACCTTTCGGTGCTGGCAGCTTTCGTCTGGGCGCAATCGCGGGACGTTTCGAATTTGGCAGCTGGGCTCTGCCAGAGTCACATAGGCATTGTTGCATCATAACCAACCAAAGGTCTTTGAAGAGCGCGAATGTCTGTGCGGCAGCGAATGCAGTTCCAAGGGACAGTGAAAACCAGGTAGAGCTTTCAGTGCTGGCAGCTTTTGTTTGGGCGCAATCTCTGGACGTTTCGAATTTGGCAGCCGGGCTCGGCCAGAGTCACATAGGCATTGTTGCATCATAACCAACCAAACCTTTTGCATAGCGTGAATGTCTGTGCGGCAGCAAATGCAGTTCCAAGGGACAGTGAAAACCAGGTAGACCTTTCGGTGCTGGCAGCTTTCGTCTGGGCGCAATCGCGGGACGTTTCGAATTTGGCAGCCGGGCTCGGCCAGGGTCACATAGGCATTGTTGCATTATAAACAACCAAGGCTTTTGAAGAGCGCGAATGTCTGTGCGGCAGCGAATGCAGTTCCAAGGGACAGTGAAAACCAGGTAGAGCTTGCAGTGCTGGCAGCTTTCGTGTGGGCGCAATCGCTGGACGTTTCGAATTTGGCAGCCGGGCTCGGCCAGAGTCACATAGGCATTGTTGCATCATAACCAACCAAATCTTTTGCAGAGCGTGAATGTCTGTGCGGCAGCGAATGCAGTTCCAAGGGACAGTGAAAACCAGGTAGACCTTTCAGTGCTGGCAGCTTTCGTCTGGGCGCAATCGCGGGACGTTTCGAATTTGGCAGCCGGGCTCTGCGACAGTCACATAGGCATTGTTGCATCATAACCAACCAAGGCATTTGCAGAGCGCGAATGTCTGTGCGGCAGCGTATGCAGTTCCAAGGGACAGTGAAAACCAGGTAGAGCTTTCACTGCTGGAAGCTTTCGTGTGGGCGCAATCGCGGGACGTTTCGAATTTGGCAGCCGGGCTCTGCGACAGTCACATAGGCATTGTTGCATCATAACCAACCAAAGCTCTTGCAGAGCACGAATGTCTGTGCGGCAGTGAATGCAGTTCCAAGGGACAGTGAAAACCAGGTAGAGCTTTCAGTGCTGGAAGCTTTCGTGTGGGCGCAATCGCTGGACGTTTCGAATTTGGCAGCCGGGCTCTTCGACAGTCACATAGGCATTGTTGCATCATAACCAACCAAGGCATTTGCAGAGCGCGAATGTCTGTGCGGCAGCGACTGCAGTTCCAAGGGACAGTGAAAACCAGGTAGAGCTTTCAGTGCTGGAAGCTTTCGTGTGGGCGCAATCACGGGACATTTCGAATTTGGCAGCTGGGCTCTGCCAGAGTCACATAGGCATTGTTGCATCATAACCAACCAAGGCATTTGCAGAGCGCGAATGTCTGTGCGGCAGCGAATGCAGTTCCAAGGGACAGTGAAAACCAGGTAGAGCTTGCAGTGCTTGCATTATTCGTGTGGGCGCAATCGCTGGACGTTTCGAATTTGGCAGCCGGGCTCTGCCAGAGTCACATAGGCATTGTTGCATCATAACCAACAAAAGGTTTTGCAGAGCGTGAATGTCTGTGCGGCAGCGAATGCAGTTCCAAGGGACAGTGAAAACCTGGTAGAGCTTTCAGTGCTGGCAGCTTTCGTGTGGGCGCAATCGCTGGACGTTTCGAATTTGGCAGCCGGGTTCTGCGACAGTCACATAGGCATTGTTGCATCATAGCCAACCAAGGCATTTGCAGAGCGCGAATGTCTGTGCGGCAGCGAATGCAGTTCCAAGGGACAGTGAAAACCAGGTAGAGCTTGCAGTGCTGGGAGCTTTCGTGTGGGCGCAATCACTGGACGTTTCGAATTTGGCAGCCGGGCTCTGCGACAGTCACATAGGCATTGTTGCATCATAATCAACCAAGGCTTTTGCAGAGCGTTAATGTCTGTGCAGCAGCGAATGCAACTCCAAGGGACAGTGAAAACCAGGTAGACCTTTCAGTGCTGGCAGCTTTCGTGTGGGCGCAATCGCGGGACGTTTCGAATTTGGCAGCTGGGCTCTGCCAGAGTCACATAGGCATTGTTGCATCATAACCAACCAAGGCATTTGCAGAGCGCGAATGTCTGTGCGGCAGCGAATGCAGTTCCAAGGGACAGTGAAAACCAGGTAGAGCTTGCAGTGCTTGCATTATTCGTGTGGGCGCAATCGCTGGACGTTTCAAATTTGGCAGCCGGGCTCTGCCAGAGTCACATAGGCATTGTTGCATCATAACCAACCAAGGCATTTGCAGAGCGCGAATGTCTGTGCGGCAGCGAATGCAGTTCCAAGGGACAGTGAAAACCAGGTAGAGCTTGCAGTGCTTGCAGATTTCGTGTGGGCGCAATCGCTGGACGTTTTGAATTTGGCAGCCGGACTCTGCCACAGTCACATAGGCATTGTTGCATCATAACCAACAAAAGGTTTTGCAGAGCGCGAATGTCTGTGCGGCAGCGAATGCAGTTCCAAGGGACAGTGAAAACCAGGTAGAGCTTTCAGCGCTGGCAGCTTTCGTGTGGGCGCAATCGCTGGACATTTCGAATTTGGCAGCCGGGCTCGGCCAGAGTCACATAGGCATTGTTGCATCATAACCAACCAAAGGTCTTGCAGAGCGTGAATGTCTGTGCGTCAGCGAATGCAGTTCCAAGGGACAGTGAAAACCAGGTATAGCTTTCAGTGGTGGCAGCTTTCGTGTGGGCGCAATCGCTGGACGTTTCGAATTTGGCAGCCGGGCTCTGCGACAGTCACATAGGCATTGTTGCATCATAACCAACCAAGGAATTTGCAGAGCGCGAATGTCTGTGCGGCAGCGAATGCAGTTCCAAGGGACAGTGAAAACCAGGTAGAGCTTTCAGTGCTGGCAGCTTTCCTGTGGGCGCTATCGCTGGACGTTTCGAATTTGGCAGCCGGACTCTGCGAGTGTCACATAGGCATTGTTGCATCATAACCAACCAAACATCTTGCAGAGAGCAAATGTCTGTGCGGCAGCGAATGCAGTTCCAAGGGACAGTGAAAACCAGGTAGAGCTTTCAGTGCTGGCAGCTTTCGTGTGGGCGCTATCGCTGGACGTTTCGAATTTGGCAGCCGGGCTCTGCCAGAGTCACATAGGCATTGTTGCATCATAGCCAACCAAGGCATTTGCAGAGCGCGAATGTCTGTGCGGCAGCGAATGCAGTTCCAAGGGACAGTGAAAACCAGGTAGAGCTTTCACTGCTGGCAGCTTTCGTGTGGGCGCAATCGCTGGACGTTTCGAATTTGGCAGCTGGGCTCTGCCAGAGTCACGTAGGCATTGTTGCATCATAAACAATCAAAGCTCTTGCAGAGCGCGAATGTCTGTGCGGCAGCGAACGCAGTTCCAAGGGACAGTGAAAACCAGGCAGAGCTTTCAGTGCTGGCAGCTTTCGTGTGGGCGCAATCGCTGGACATTTCGAATTTGGCAGCCGGGTTCTGCGACAGTCACATAGGCATTGTTGCATCATAACCAACCAAAGCTCTTGCAGAGCGCGAATGTCTGTGCGGCAGCGAATGCAGTTCCAAGGGACAGTGAAAACCAGTTAGACCTTTCAGTGCTGGCAGCTTTCGTGTGGGCGCAATCGCGGGACGTTTCGAATTTGGCAGCTGGGCCCTGCCAGAGTCACATAGGCATTGTTGCATCATAACCAACCAAAGCTCTTGCAGAGCGCGAATGTCTGTGCGGCAGCGAATGCAGTTCCAAGGGACAGTGAAAACCAGGTAGAGCTTTCAGTGCTGGCAGCTTTCGTGTGGGCGCAATCGCTGGACGTTTCGAATTTGGCAGCCGGGCTCGGCCAGAGTCACATAGGCATTGTTGCATCATAACCAACCAAAGCTCTTGCAGAGCGCGAATGTCTGTGCGGCAGCGAATGCAGTTCCAAGGGACAGTGAAAACCAGGTAGAGCTTTCAGTGCTGGCAGCTTTCGTGTGGGCGCAATCGCTGGACGTTTCGAATTTGGCAGCCGGGCTCTGCGACAGTCACATAGGCATTGTTGCATCGTAACCAACCAAGGCATTTGCAGAGCGCGAATGTCTGTGCGGCAGCGAATGCAGTTCCAAGGGACAGTGAAAACCAGGTAGAGCTTTCACTGCTGGCAGCTTTCGTCTGGGCGCAATCGCGGGACGTTTCGAATTTGGCAGCTGGGCTCTGCCAGAGTCACGTAGGCATTGTTGCATCATAAACAATCAAAGCTCTTGCAGAGCGCGAATGTCTGTGCGGCAGCGAACGCAGTTCCAAGGGACAGTGAAAACCAGGTAGAGCTTTCAGTGCTGGCAGCTTTCGTGTGGGCGCAATCGCTGGACATTTCGAATTTGGCAGCCGGGTTCTGCGACAGTCACATAGGCATTGTTGCATCATAACCAACCAAAGGTCTTGCAGAGCGCGAATGTCTGTGCGGCAGCGAATGCAGTTCCAAGGGACAGTGAAAACCAGGTATAGCTTTCAGTGCTGGCAGCTTTCGTGTGGGCGCAATCGCTGGACATTTCGAATTTGGCAGCCGGGCTCGGCCAGAGTCACATAGGCATTGTTGCATCATAACCAACCAAGGCATTTGCAGAGCGCGAATGTCTGTGCGGCAGCGAATGCAGTTCCAAGGGACAGTGAAAACCAGGTATAGCTTTCAGTGCTGGCAGCTTTCGTGTGGGCGCAATCGCTGGACGTTTCGAATTTGGCAGCCGGGCTCTGCGACAGTCACATAGGCATTGTTGCATCATAACCAACCAAGGCATTTGCAGAGCGCGAATGTCTGTGCGGCAGCGAATGCAGTTCCAAGGGACAGTGAAAACCAGGTAGACCTTTCAGTGCTGGCAGCTTTCGTGTGGGCGCTATCGCTGGACGTTTCGAATTTGGCAGCCGGGCTCTGCCAGAGTCACATAGGCATTGTTGCATCATAAACAACCAAGGCTTTTGCAGAGCGCGAATGTCTGTGCGGTAGCGAATGCAGTTCCAAGGGACAGTGAAAACCAGGTAGACCTTTCATGCTGGCAGCATTCGTGTGGGCGTAATCGCTGGACGTTTCGAATTTGGCAGCCGGGCTCTGAGACAGTCACATAGGCATTGTTGCATCATAACCAACCAAACATCTTGCAGAGGGCGAATGTCTGTGCGGCAGCGAATGCAGTTCCAAGGGACAGTGAAAACCAGGTAGAGCTTTCAGTGCTGGCAGCTTTCGTGTGGGCGCAATCGCTGGACGTTTCGAATTTGGCAGCCGGGCTCTGCGACAGTCACATAGGCATTGTTGCATCATAGCCAACCAAGGCATTTGCAGAGCGCGAATGTCTGTGCGGCAGCGAATGCAGTTCCAAGGGACAGTGAAAACCAGGTAGAGCTTTCAGTGCTGGCAGCTTTCGTGTGGGCGCAATCGCGGGACGTTTCGAATTTGGCAGCTGGGCTCTGCCAGAGTCACATAGGCATTGTTGCATCATAGCCAACCAAGGCATTTGCAGAGGGCGAATGTCTGTGCGGCAGCGAATGCAGTTCCAAGGGACAGTGAAAACCAGGTAGACCTTTCAGTGCTGGCAGCTTTCGTCT